>NC_084625.1:53908227-54047695 GCF_033978795.1 Nerophis ophidion | reverse complement strand
AACTAAGAGGTCTCAGGCTGTGGCTAACAACTAAGAGGTCTCAGGCTGTGGCTAACAACTAAGCGGTCTCAGGCTGTGGCTAAACAACTAAGAGGTCTCAGGCTGTGGCTAACAACTAAGAGGTCTCAGGCTGTGGCTAACAACTAAGCGGTCTCAGGCTGTGGCTAACAACTAAGAGGTCTCAGGCTGTGGCTAACAACTAAGAGGTCTCAGGCTGTGGCTAACAACTAAGCGGTCTCAGGCTGTGGCTAACAACTAAGCGGTCTCAGGCTGTGGCTAACAACTAAGCGGTCTCAGGCTGTGGCTAACAACTAAGAGGTCTCAGGCTGTGGCTAACAACTAAGCGGTCTCAGGCTGTGGCTAACAACTAAGCGGTCTCAGGCTGTGGCTAACACTAAGCGGTCTCAGGCTGTGGCTAACAACTAAGAGGTCTCAGGCTGTGGCTAACAACTAAGCGGTCTCAGGCTGTGGCTAACAACTAAGAGGTCTCAGGCTGTGGCTAACAACTAAGCGGTCTCAGGCTGTGGCTAACAACTAAGAGGTCTCAGGCTGTGGCTAACAACTAAGCGGTCTCAGGCTGTGGCTAACAACTAAGCGGTCTCAGGCTGTGGCTAACAACTAAGAGGTCTCAGGCTGTGGCTAACAACTAAGAGGTCTCAGGCTGTGGCTAACAACTAAGCGGTCTCAGGCTGTGGCTAACAACTAAGAGGTCTCAGGCTGTGGCTAACAACTAAGAGTCTCAGGCTGTGGCTAACAACTAAGCGCGTCCTCAGGCTGTGGCTAACAACTAAGAGGTCTCAGGCTGTGGCTAACAACTAAGAGGTCTCAGGCTGTGGCTAACAACTAAGAGGTCTCAGGCTGTGGCTAACAACTAAGCGGTCTCAGGCTGTGGCTAACAACTAAGCGGTCTCAGGCTGTGGCTAACAACTAAGAGGTCTCAGGCTGTGGCTAACAACTAAGCGGTCTCAGGCTGTGGCTAACAACTAAGAGGTCTCAGGCTGTGGCTAACAACTAAGCGGTCTCAGGCTGTGGCTAACAACTAAGCGGTCTCAGGCTGTGGCTAACAACTAAGAGGTCTCAGGCTGTGGCTAACAACTAAGCGGTCTCAGGCTGTGGCTAACAACTAAGAGGTCTCAGGCTGTGGCTAACAACTAAGAGGTCTCAGGCTGTGGCTAACAACTAAGAGGTCTCAGGCTGTGGCTAACAACTAAGCGGTCTCAGGCTGTGGCTAACAACTAAGCGGTCTCAGGCTGTGGCTAACAACTAGAGCGGTCTCAGGCTGTGGCTAACAACTAAGCGGTCTCAGGCTGTGGCTAACAACTAAGAGGTCTCAGGCTGTGGCTAACAACTAAGCGGTCTCAGGCTGTGGCTAACAACTAAGAGGTCTCAGGCTGTGGCTAACAACTAAGAGGTCTCAGGCTGTGGCTAACAACTAAGCGGTCTCAGGCTGTGGCTAACAACTAAGCGGTCTCAGGCTGTGGCTAACAACTAAGCGGTCTCAGGCTGTGGCTAACAACTAAGAGGTCTCAGGCTGTGGCTAACAACTAAGAGGTCTCAGGCTGTGGCTAACAACTAAGCGGTCTCAGGCTGTGGCTAACAACTAAGCGGTCTAGGCTGTGGCTAACAACTAAGAGGTCTCAGGCTGTGGCTAACAACTAAGCGGTCTCAGGCTGTGGCTAACAACTAAGAGGTCTCAGGCTGTGGCTAACAACTAAGAGGTCTCAGCTGTGGCTAACAACTAAGAGGTCTCAGGCTGTGGCTAACAACTAAGCGGTCTCAGGCTGTGGCTAACAACTAAGCGGTCTCAGGCTGTGGCTAACAACTAAGAGGTCTCAGGCTGTGGCTAACAACTAAGAGGTCTCAGGCTGTGCTAACAACTAGCGGTCTCAGGCTGTGGCTAACAACTAAGAGGTCTCAGGCTGTGGCTAACAACTAAGAGGTCTCAGGCTGTGGCTAACAACTAAGCGGTCTCAGGCTGTGGCTAACAACTAAGAGGTCTCAGGCTGTGGCTAACAACTAAGAGGTCTCAGGCTGTGGCTAACAACTAAGCGGTCTCAGGCTGTGGCTAACAACTAAGAGGTCTCAGGCTGTGGCTAACAACTAAGAGGTCTCAGGCTGTGGCTAACAACTAAGCGTCTCAGGCTGTGGCTAACAACTAAGACGGTCTCAGGCTGTGGCTAACAACTAAGCGGTCTCAGGCTGTGGCTAACAACTAAGCGGTCTCAGGCTGTGGCTAACAACTAAGCGGTCTCAGGCTGTGGCTAACAACTAAGAGGTCTCAGGCTGTGGCTAACAACTAAGAGGTCTCAGGCTGTGGCTAACAACTAAGAGGTCTCAGGCTGTGGCTAACAACTAAGAGGTCTCAGCTGTGGCTAACAACTAAGCGGTCTCAGGCTGTGGCTAACAACTAAGCGGTCTCAGGCTGTGGCTAACAACTAAGAGGTCTCAGGCTGTGGCTAACAACTAAGCGGTCTCAGGCTGTGGCTAACAACTAAGCGGTCTCAGGCTGTGGCTAACAACTAAGAGGTCCTCAGGCTGTGGCTAACAACTAAAGCAGGTCTCAGGCTGTGGCTAACAACTAAGCGGTCTCAGGCTGTGGCTAACAACTAAGCGGTCTCAGGCTGTGGCTAACAACTAAGAGGTCTCAGGCTGTGGCTAACAACTAAGAGGTCTCAGGCTGTGGCTAACAACTAAGCGGTCTCAGGCTGTGGCTAACAACTAAGCGGTCTCAGGCTGTGGCTAACAACTAAGCGGTCTCAGGCTGTGGCTAACAACTAAGCGGTCTCAGGCTGTGGCTAACAACTAAGCGGTCTCAGGCTGTGGCTAACAACTAGAGGTCTCAGGCTGTGGCTAACAACTAAGCGGTCTCAGCTGTGGCTAACAACTAAGAGGTCTCAGGCTGTGGCTAACAACTAAGAGGTCTCAGGCTGTGGCTAACAACTAAGCGGTCTCAGGCTGTGGCTAACAACTAAGCGGTCTCAGGCTGTGGCTAACAACTAAGAGGTCTCAGGCTGTGGCTAACAACTAAGCGGTCTCAGGCTGTGGCTAACAACTAAGCGGTCTCAGGCTGTGGCTAACAACTAAGAGGTCTCAGCTGTGGCTAACAACTAAGAGGTCTCAGGCTGTGGCTAACAACTAAGCGGTCTCAGGCTGTGGCTAACAACTAAGAGGTCTCAGGCTGTGGCTAACAACTAAGCGGTCTCAGGCTGTGGCTAACAACTAAGCGTCTCAGGGCTGTGGCTAACAACTAAGCGGTCTCAGCTGTGGCTAACAACTAAGCGGTCTCAGGCTGTGGCTAACAACTAAGCGGTCTCAGGCTGTGGCTAACAACTAAGAGGTCTCAGGCTGTGGGCTAACAACTAAGAGGTCTCAGGCTGTGGCTAACACTAAGAGGTCTCAGGCTGTGGCTAACAACTAAGCGGTCTCAGGCTGTGGCTAACAACTAAGCGGTCTCAGGCTGTGGCTAACAACTAAGCGGTCTCAGGCTGTGGCTAACAACTAAGAGGTCTCAGGCTGTGGCTAACAACTAAGAGGTCTCAGCTGTGGCTAACAACTAAGCGGTCTCAGGCTGTGGCTAACAACTAAGCGGTCTCAGGCTGTGGCTAACAACTAAGCGGTCTCAGGCTGTGGCTAACAACTAGAGGTCTCAGGCTGTGGCTAACAACTAAGCGGTCTCAGGCTGTGGCTAACAACTAAGCGGTCTCAGGCTGTGGCTAACAACTAAGAGGTCTCAGGCTGTGGCTAACAACTAAGAGGTCTCAGGCTGTGGCTAACAACTAAGAGGTCTCAGGCTGTGGCTAACAACTAAGAGGTCTCAGGCTGTGGCTAACAACTAAGAGGTCTCAGGCTGTGGCTAACAACTAAGAGGTCTCAGGCTGTGGCTAACAACTAAGAGGTCTCAGGCTGTGGCTAACAACTAAGGAGGTCTCAGGCTGTGGCTAACAACTAAGAGGTCTCAGGCTGTGGCTAACAACTAAGAGGTCTCAGGCTGTGGCTAACAACTAAGCGGTCTCAGGCTGTGGCTAACAACTAAGAGGTCTCAGGCTGTGGCTAACAACTAAGAGGTCTCAGGCTGTGGCTAACAACTAAGAGGTCTCAGGCTGTGGCTAACAACTAAGCGGTCTCAGGCTGTGGCTAACAACTAAGCGGTCTCAGGCTGTGGCTAACAACTAAGCGGTCTCAGGCTGTGGCTAACAACTAAGAGGTCTCAGGCTGTGGCTAACAACTAAGAGGTCTCAGCTGTGGCTAACAACTAAGCGGTCTCAGGCTGTGGCTAACAACTAAGAGGTCTCAGGCTGTGGCTAACAACTAAGAGGTCTCAGGCTGTGGCTAACAACTAAGCGGTCTCAGGCTGTGGCTAACAACTAAGCGGTCTCAGGCTGTGGCTAACAACTAAGAGGTCTCAGGCTGTGGCTAACAACTAAGAGGTCTCAGGCTGTGGCTAACAACTAAGAGGTCTCAGGCTGTGGCTAACAACTAAGCGGTCTCAGGCTGTGGCTAACAACTAAACGGTCTCAGGCTGTGGCTAACAACTAAGCGGTCTCAGGCTGTGGCTAACAACTAAGAGGTCTCAGGCTGTGGCTAACAACTAAGCGGTCTCAGGCTGTGGCTAACAACTAAGTGGTCTCAGGCTGTGGCTAACAACTAAGAGGTCTCAGGCTGTGGCTAACAACTAAGCGGTCTCAGGCTGTGGCTAACAACTAAGAGGTCTCAGGCTGTGGCTAACAACTAAGAGGTCTCAGGCTGTGGCTAACAACTAAGCGGTCTCAGGCTGTGGCTAACAACTAAGCGGTCTCAGGCTGTGGCTAACAACTAAGCGGTCTCAGGCTGTGGCTAACAACTAAGAGGTCTCAGGCTGTGGCTAACAACTAAGAGGTCTCAGGCTGTGGCTAACAACTAAGAGGTCTCAGGCTGTGGCTAACAACTAAGAGCGTCTCAGGCTGTGGCTAACAACTAAGAGGTCTCAGGCTGTGGCTAACAACTAAGCGGTCTCAGGCTGTGGCTAACAACTAAGCGGTCTCAGGCTGTGGCTAACAACTAAGAGGTCTCAGGCTGTGGCTAACAACTAAGCGGTCTCAGGCTGTGGCTAACAACTAAGAGGTCTCAGGCTGTGGCTAACAACTAAGAGGTCTCAGGCTGTGGCTAACAACTAAGCGGTCTCAGGCTGTGGCTAACAACTAAGCGGTCTCAGGCTGTGGCTAACAACTAAGAGGTCTCAGGCTGTGGCTAACAACTAAGAGGTCTCAGGCTGTGGCTAACAACTAAGAGGTCTCAGGCTGTGGCTAACAACTAAGCGGTCTCAGGCTGTGGCTAACAACTAAGAGGTCTCAGGCTGTGGCTAACAACTAAGAGGTCTCAGGCTGTGGCTAACAACTAAGAGGTCTCAGGCTGTGGCTAACAACTAAGAGGTCTCAGGCTGTGGCTAACAACTAAGAGGTCTCAGGCTGTGGCTAACAACTAAGAGGTCTCAGGCTGTGGCTAACAACTAAGCGGTCTCAGGCTGTGGCTAACAACTAAGCGGTCTCAGGCTGTGGCTAACAACTAAGCGGTCTCAGGCTGTGGCTAACAACTAAGAGGTCTCAGGCTGTGGCTAACAACTAAGAGGTCTCAGGCTGTGGCTAACAACTAAGCGGTCTCAGGCTGTGGCTAACAACTAAGCGGTCTCAGGCTGTGGCTAACAACTAAGAGGTCTCAGGCTGTGGCTAACAACTAAGAGGTCTCAGGCTGTGGCTAACAACTAAGCGGTCTCAGGCTGTGGCTAACAACTAAGAGGTCTCAGGCTGTGGCTAACAACTAAGAGGTCTCAGGCTGTGGCTAACAACTAAGCGGTCTCAGGCTGTGGCTAACAACTAAGCGGTCTCAGGCTGTGGCTAACAACTAAGAGGTCTCAGGCTGTGGCTAACAACTAAGAGGTCTCAGGCTGTGGCTAACAACTAAGCGGTCTCAGGCTGTGGCTAACAACTAAGCGGTCTCAGGCTGTGGCTAACAACTAAACGGTCTCAGGCTGTGGCTAACAACTAAGCGGTCTCAGGCTGTGGCTAACAACTAAGAGGTCTCAGGCTGTGGCTAACAACTAAGCGGTCTCAGGCTGTGGCTAACAACTAAGTGGTCTCAGGCTGTGGCTAACAACTAAGAGGTCTCAGGCTGTGGCTAACAACCAAGCGGTCTCAGGCTGTGGCTAACAACTAAGAGGTCTCAGGCTGTGGCTAACAACTAAGAGGTCTCAGGCTGTGGCTAACAACTAAGCGGTCTCAGGCTGTGGCTAACAACTAAGCGGTCTCAGGCTGTGGCTAACAACTAAGCGGTCTCAGGCTGTGGCTAACAACTAAGAGGTCTCAGGCTGTGGCTAACAACTAAGAGGTCTCAGGCTGTGGCTAACAACTAAGAGGTCTCAGGCTGTGACTAACAACTAAAGCGGTCTCAGGCTGTGGCTAACAACTAAGAGGTCTCAGGCTGTGGCTAACAACTAAGGCGGTCTCAGGCTGTGGCTAACAACTAAGCGGTCTCAGGCTGTGGCTAACAACTAAGAGGTCTCAGGCTGTGGGCTAACAACTAAGCGGTCTCAGCTGTGGCTAACAACTAAGTGGTCTCAGGCTGTGGCTAACAACTAAGAGGTCTCAGGCTGTGGCTAACAACTAAGCGGTCTCAGGCTGTGGCTAACAACTAAGCGGTCTCAGGCTGTGGCTAACAACAAAGAGGTCTCAGGCTGTGGCTAACAACTAAGAGGTCTCAGCTGTGGCTAACAACTAAGAGGTCTCAGGCTGTGGCTAACAACTAAGCGGTCTCAGGCTGTGGCTAACAACTAAGAGGTCTCAGGCTGTGGCTAACAACTAAGCGGTCTCAGGCTGTGGCTAACAACTAAGCGGTCTCAGGCTGTGGCTAACAACTAAGAGGTCTCAGGCTGTGGCTAACAACTAAGCGGTCTCAGGCTGTGGCTAACAACTAAGTGTCTCAGGCTGTGGCTAACAACTAAGAGGTCTCAGGCTGTGGCTAACAACCAAGCGGTCTCAGGCTGTGGCTAACAACTAAGAGGTCTCAGGCTGTGGCTAACAACTAAGAGGTCTCAGGCTGTGGCTAACAACTAAGAAGGTCTCAGGCTGTGGCTAACAACCAAGCGGTCTCAGGCTGTGGCTAACAACTAAGCGGTCTCAGGCTGTGGCTAACAACTAAGCGGTCTCAGGCTGTGGCTAACAACTAAGAGGTCTCAGGCTGTGGCTAACAACTAAGCGGTCTCAGGCTGTGGCTAACAACTAAGCGGTCTCAGGCTGTGGCTAACAACTAAGAGGTCTCAGGCTGTGGCTAACAACTAAGAGGTCTCAGGCTGTGGCTAACAACTAAGCGGTCTCAGGCTGTGGCTAACAACTAAGCGGTCTCAGGCTGTGGCTAACAACTAAGAGGTCTCAGGCTGTGGCTAACAACTAAGAGGTCTCAGGCTGTGGCTAACAACTAAGCGGTCTCAGGCTGTGGCTAACAACTAAGAGGTCTCAGGCTGTGGCTAACAACTAAGCGGTCTCAGGCTGTGGCTAACAACTAAGCGGTCTCAGGCTGTGGCTAACAACTAAGTGGTCTCAGGCTGTGGCTAACAACTAAGCGGTCTCAGGCTGTGGCTAACAACTAAGCGGTCTCAGGCTGTGGCTAACAACTAAGAGGTCTCAGGCTGTGGCTAACAACTAAGAGGTCTCAGGCTGTGGCTAACAACTAAGAGGTCTCAGGCTGTGGCTAACAACTAAGCGGTCTCAGGCTGTGGCTAACAACTAAGAGGTCTCAGGCTGTGGCTAACAACTAAGCGGTCTCAGGCTGTGGCTAACAACTAAGTGGTCTCAGGCTGTGGCTAACAACTAAGAGGTCTCAGGCTGTGGCTAACAACCAAGCGGTCTCAGGCTGTGGCTAACAACTAAGAGGTCTCAGGCTGTGGCTAACAACTAAGAGGTCTCAGGCTGTGGCTAACAACTAAGCGGTCTCAGGCTGTGGCTAACAACTAAGAGGTCTCAGGCTGTGCTAACAACTAAGAAGTCTCAGGCTGTGGCTAACAACCAAGCGGTCTCAGGCTGTGGCTAACAACTAAGCGGTCTCAGGCTGTGGCTAACAACTAAGCGGTCTCAGGCTGTGGCTAACAACTAAGAGGTCTCAGGCTGTGGCTAACAACTAAGCGGTCTCAGGCTGTGGCTAACAACTAAGCGGTCTCAGGCTGTGGCTAACAACTAAGCGGTCTCAGGCTGTGGCTAACAACTAAGAGGTCTCAGGCTGTGGCTAACAACTAAG
Organism: Nerophis ophidion; assembly: GCF_033978795.1. Taxonomy (NCBI): domain Eukaryota; kingdom Metazoa; phylum Chordata; class Actinopteri; order Syngnathiformes; family Syngnathidae; genus Nerophis; species Nerophis ophidion. Next base: position 54,039,433 of record NC_084625.1, on the reverse strand, counting down.
AGGTCTCAGGCTGTGGCTAACAACTAAGCGGTCTCAGGCTGTGGCTAACAACTAAGCGGTCTCAGGCTGTGGCTAACAACTAAGCGGTCTCAGGCTGTGGCTAACAACTAAGCGGTCTCAGGCTGTGGCTAACAACTAAGAGGTCTCAGGCTGTGGCTAACAACCAAGCGGTCTCAGGCTGTGGCTAACAACTAAGTGGTCTCAGGCTGTGGCTAACAACTAAGAGGTCTCAGGCTGTGGCTAACAACCAAGCGGTCTCAGGCTGTGGCTAACAACTAAGAGGTCTCAGGCTGTGGCTAACAACTAAGAGGTCTCAGGCTGTGCTAACAACTAAGAAGTCTCAGGCTGTGGCTAACAACCAAGCGGTCTCAGGCTGTGGCTAACAACTAAGCGGTCTCAGGCTGTGGCTAACAACTAAGCGGTCTCAGGCTGTGGCTAACAACTAAGAGGTCTCAGGCTGTGGCTAACAACTAAGCGGTCTCAGGCTGTGGCTAACAACTAAGCGGTCTCAGGCTGTGGCTAACAACTAAGCGGTCTCAGGCTGTGGCTAACAACTAAGAGGTCTCAGGCTGTGGCTAACAACTAAGCGGTCTCAGGCTGTGGCTAACAACTAAGCGGTCTCAGGCTGTGGCTAACAACTAAGAGGTCTCAGGCTGTGGCTAACAACTAAGAGGTCTCAGGCTGTGGCTAACAACTAAGCGGTCTCAGGCTGTGGCTAACAACTAAGAGGTCTCAGGCTGTGGCTAACAACTAAGCGGTCTCAGGCTGTGGCTAACAACTAAGCGGTCTCAGGCTGTGGCTAACAACTAAGTGGTCTCAGGCTGTGGCTAACAACTAAGCGGTCTCAGGCTGTGGCTAACAACTAAGCGGTCTCAGGCTGTGGCTAACAACTAAGAGGTCTCAGGCTGTGGCTAACAACTAAGAGGTCTCAGGCTGTGGCTAACAACTAAGAGGTCTCAGGCTGTGGCTAACAACTAAGAGGTCTCAGGCTGTGGCTAACAACTAAGAGGTCTCAGGCTGTGGCTAACAACTAAGCGGTCTCAGGCTGTGGCTAACAACTAAGAGGTCTCAGGCTGTGGCTAACAACTAAGAGGTCTCAGGCTGTGGCTAACAACTAAGAGGTCTCAGGCTGTGGCTAACAACTAAGCGGTCTCAGGCTGTGGCTAACAACTAAGAGGTCTCAGGCTGTGGCTAACAACTAAGAGGTCTCAGGCTGTGGCTAACAACTAAGCGGTCTCAGGCTGTGGCTAACAACTAAGAGGTCTCAGGCTGTGGCTAACAACTAAGCGGTCTCAGGCTGTGGCTAACAACTAAGTGGTCTCAGGCTGTGGCTAACAACTAAGAGGTCTCAGGCTGTGGCTAACAACCAAGCGGTCTCAGGCTGTGGCTAACAACTAAGAGGTCTCAGGCTGTGGCTAACAACTAAGAGGTCTCAGGCTGTGGCTAACAACTAAGAAGTCTCAGGCTGTGGCTAACAACCAAGCGGTCTCAGGCTGTGGCTAACAACTAAGCGGTCTCAGGCTGTGGCTAACAACTAAGCGGTCTCAGGCTGTGGCTAACAACTAAGAGGTCTCAGGCTGTGGCTAACAACTAAGCGGTCTCAGGCTGTGGCTAACAACTAAGCGGTCTCAGGCTGTGGCTAACAACTAAGAGGTCTCAGGCTGTGGCTAACAACTAAGAGGTCTCAGGCTGTGGCTAACAACTAAGCGGTCTCAGGCTGTGGCTAACAACTAAGCGGTCTCAGGCTGTGGCTAACAACTAAGAGGTCTCAGGCTGTGGCTAACAACTAAGAGGTCTCAGGCTGTGGCTAACAACTAAGCGGTCTCAGGCTGTGGCTAACAACTAAGAGGTCTCAGGCTGTGGCTAACAACTAAGCGGTCTCAGGCTGTGGCTAACAACTAAGCGGTCTCAGGCTGTGGCTAACAACTAAGTGGTCTCAGGCTGTGGCTAACAACTAAGCGGTCTCAGGCTGTGGCTAACAACTAAGCGGTCTCAGGCTGTGGCTAACAACTAAGAGGTCTCAGGCTGTGGCTAACAACTAAGAGGTCTCAGGCTGTGGCTAACAACTAAGAGGTCTCAGGCTGTGGCTAACAACTAAGCGGTCTCAGGCTGTGGCTAACAACTAAGAGGTCTCAGGCTGTGGCTAACAACTAAGCGGTCTCAGGCTGTGGCTAACAACTAAGTGGTCTCAGGCTGTGGCTAACAACTAAGAGGTCTCAGGCTGTGGCTAACAACCAAGCGGTCTCAGGCTGTGGCTAACAACTAAGAGGTCTCAGGCTGTGGCTAACAACTAAGAGGTCTCAGGCTGTGGCTAACAACTAAGCGGTCTCAGGCTGTGGCTAACAACTAAGAGGTCTCAGGCTGTGGCTAACAACTAAGAAGTCTCAGGCTGTGGCTAACAACCAAGCGGTCTCAGGCTGTGGCTAACAACTAAGCGGTCTCAGGCTGTGGCTAACAACTAAGCGGTCTCAGGCTGTGGCTAACAACTAAGAGGTCTCAGGCTGTGGCTAACAACTAAGCGGTCTCAGGCTGTGGCTAACAACTAAGCGGTCTCAGGCTGTGGCTAACAACTAAGCGGTCTCAGGCTGTGGCTAACAACTAAGAGGTCTCAGGCTGTGGCTAACAACTAAGAGGTCTCAGGCTGTGGCTAACAACTAAGCGGTCTCAGGCTGTGGCTAACAACTAAGCGGTCTCAGGCTGTGGCTAACAACTAAGCGGTCTCAGGCTGTGGCTAACAACTAAGCGGTCTCAGGCTGTGGCTAACAACTAAGAGGTCTCAGGCTGTGGCTAACAACCAAGCGGTCTCAGGCTGTGGCTAACAACTAAGTGGTCTCAGGCTGTGGCTAACAACTAAGAGGTCTCAGGCTGTGGCTAACAACCAAGCGGTCTCAGGCTGTGGCTAACAACTAAGAGGTCTCAGGCTGTGGCTAACAACTAAGAGGTCTCAGGCTGTGGCTAACAACTAAGAAGTCTCAGGCTGTGGCTAACAACCAAGCGGTCTCAGGCTGTGGCTAACAACTAAGCGGTCTCAGGCTGTGGCTAACAACTAAGCGGTCTCAGGCTGTGGCTAACAACTAAGAGGTCTCAGGCTGTGGCTAACAACTAAGCGGTCTCAGGCTGTGGCTAACAACTAAGCGGTCTCAGGCTGTGGCTAACAACTAAGCGGTCTCAGGCTGTGGCTAACAACTAAGAGGGTCTCAGGCTGTGGCTAACAACTAAGCGGTCTCAGGCTGTGGCTAACAACTAAGCGGTCTCAGGCTGTGGCTAACAACTAAGAGGTCTCAGGCTGTGGCTAACAACTAAGAGGTCTCAGGCTGTGGCTAACAACTAAGCGGTCTCAGGCTGTGGCTAACAACTAAGAGGTCTCAGGCTGTGGCTAACAACTAAGCGGTCCTCAGGCTGTGGCTAACAACTAAGCGGTCTCAGGCTGTGGCTAACAACTAAGTGGTCTCAGGCTGTGGCTAACAACTAAGCGGTCTCAGGCTGTGGCTAACAACTAAGCGGTCTCAGGCTGTGGCTAACAACTAAGAGGTCTCAGGCTGTGGCTAACAACTAAGAGGTCTCAGGCTGTGGCTAACAACTAAGAGGTCTCAGGCTGTGGCTAACAACTAAGCGGTCTCAGGCTGTGGCTAACAACTAAGAGGTCTCAGGCTGTGGCTAACAACTAAGCGGTCTCAGGCTGTGGCTAACAACTAAGTGGTCTCAGGCTGTGGCTAACAACTAAGAGGTCTCAGGCTGTGGCTAACAACCAAGCGGTCTCAGGCTGTGGCTAACAACTAAGAGGTCTCAGGCTGTGGCTAACAACTAAGAGGTCTCAGGCTGTGGCTAACAACTAAGCGGTCTCAGGCTGTGGCTAACAACTAAGAGGTCTCAGGCTGTGGCTAACAACTAAGAAGTCTCAGGCTGTGGCTAACAACCAAGCGGTCTCAGGCTGTGGCTAACAACTAAGCGGTCTCAGGCTGTGGCTAACAACTAAGCGGTCTCAGGCTGTGGCTAACAACTAAGAGGTCTCAGGCTGTGGCTAACAACTAAGAGGTCTCAGGCTGTGGCTAACAACTAAGAGGTCTCAGGCTGTGGCTAACAACTAAGCGGTCTCAGGCTGTGGCTAACAACTAAGCGGTCTCAGGCTGTGGCTAACAACTAAGCGGTCTCAGGCTGTGGCTAACAACTAAGAGGTCTCAGGCTGTGGCTAACAACTAAGAGGTCTCAGGCTGTGGCTAACAACTAAGCGGTCTCAGGCTGTGGCTAACAACTAAGCGGTCTCAGGCTGTGGCTAACAACTAAGCGGTCTCAGGCTGTGGCTAACAACTAAGAGGTCTCAGGCTGTGGCTAACAACTAAGCGGTCTCAGGCTGTGGCTAACAACTAAGCGGTCTCAGGCTGTGGCTAACAACTAAGCGGTCTCAGGCTGTGGCTAACAACTAAGAGGTCTCAGGCTGTGGCTAACAACTAAGCGGTCTCAGGCTGTGGCTAACAACTAAGCGGTCTCAGGCTGTGGCTAACAACTAAGCGGTCTCAGGCTGTGGCTAACAACTAAGCGGTCTCAGGCTGTGGCTAACAACTAAGCGGTCTCAGGCTGTGGCTAACAACTAAGCGGTCTCAGGCTGTGGCTAACAACTAAGAGGTCTCAGGCTGTGGCTAACAACTAAGAGGTCTCAGGCTGTGGCTAACAACTAAGAGGTCTCAGGCTGTGGCTAACAACTAAGCGGTCTCAGGCTGTGGCTAACAACTAAGAGGTCTCAGGCTGTGGCTAACAACTAAGAGGTCTCAGGCTGTGGCTAACAACTAAGCGGTCTCAGGCTGTGGCTAACAACTAAGCGGTCTCAGGCTGTGGCTAACAACTAAGTGGTCTCAGGCTGTGGCTAACAACTAAGCGGTCTCAGGCTGTGGCTAACAACTAAGCGGTCTCAGGCTGTGGCTAACAACTAAGAGGTCTCAGGCTGTGGCTAACAACTAAGAGGTCTCAGGCTGTGGCTAACAACTAAGAGGTCTCAGGCTGTGGCTAACAACTAAGCGGTCTCAGGCTGTGGCTAACAACTAAGAGGTCTCAGGCTGTGGCTAACAACTAAGCGGTCTCAGGCTGTGGCTAACAACTAAGTGGTCTCAGGCTGTGGCTAACAACTAAGAGGTCTCAGGCTGTGGCTAACAACCAAGCGGTCTCAGGCTGTGGCTAACAACTAAGAGGTCTCAGGCTGTGGCTAACAACTAAGAGGTCTCAGGCTGTGGCTAACAACTAAGCGGTCTCAGGCTGTGGCTAACAACTAAGAGGTCTCAGGCTGTGGCTAACAACTAAGAAGTCTCAGGCTGTGGCTAACAACCAAGCGGTCTCAGGCTGTGGCTAACAACTAAGCGGTCTCAGGCTGTGGCTAACAACTAAGCGGTCTCAGGCTGTGGCTAACAACTAAGAGTCTCAGGCTGTGGCTAACAACTAAGAGGTCTCAGGCTGTGGCTAACAACTAAGAGGTCTCAGGCTGTGGCTAACAACTAAGCGGTCTCAGGCTGTGGCTAACAACTAAGCGGTCTCAGGCTGTGGCTAACAACTAAGCGGTCTCAGGCTGTGGCTAACAACTAAGAGGTCTCAGGCTGTGGCTAACAACTAAGAGGTCTCAGGCTGTGGCTAACAACTAAGCGGTCTCAGGCTGTGGCTAACAACTAAGCGGTCTCAGGCTGTGGCTAACAACTAAGCGGTCTCAGGCTGTGGCTAACAACTAAGAGGTCTCAGGCTGTGGCTAACAACTAAGCGGTCTCAGGCTGTGGCTAACAACTAAGCGTCTCAGGCTGTGGCTAACAACTAAGCGGTCTCAGGCTGTGGCTAACAACTAAGCGGTCCTCAGCTGCTTGTGGCTAACAACTAAGAGGTCTCAGGCTGTGGCTAACAACTAAGAGGTCTCAGGCTGTGGCTAACAACTAAGTGGTCTCAGGCCTGACAGAAGGAACAGTTTTTCCGCTCACTCTTCTCAATCGGAGCTTCGTTGGTATGCAGCTTGAAATATTTGATTTCAAGGTTTCAAGTTGTATTGGTCACATTCAGAGGACACCACAGTGAAATGCTTTTTTCCATGCTCTTCATTCATTGCGTACTGTGGGATCCAAACACTAGTTGCAGAATCTAATACTCTAAATACCAAAAATACAAACATTTGAATAGCAGATTTGCAGTCTGATGTAGGATTAAAGGACAAGTTGGACTCGGTTGGGAACGCCTCGGGATCCCCTGGGAGGAGCTGGGTGGAGGAGCTAGGGAGGGGGAAGTCTGGGCTTCTCTGCTTGGGCTGCTGCCCCCGCCACCCTACTACAGCAAAGTGGAAGAAGATGGATGGATGGCTTGGAGAGATTTTAATGAGTATCAACAGCATTGGCGGCAAGAATCTTGTGCTTGTTTGTCAGCACCTTCGTCTGTGAGCAACTTTTTACTGTTATGAATATCAATAAAACAAAGCTGCTAACGCATAAACACTTCAATGAGATTCTAAAGTGGACATGATGCCTGATATCGATGGCAAAAAGCTGCCAAGTCTCAGGGATAGATGCACAGGGAGACCACTAAACCCGGTGGAGAGCCGCATTCAACTTTGCACTTAAAAAAATAGTTGTGAAATCAATATTTGTTGTAATAGTTGCAGTAAAATCCAGTGTTGGTCAGCAAGAGAAGAACTAGCAAAACAATTGTTTGAGTATCATAATATTTCTTCTAAAAGTCATGCATGTTGTTGTGTATGTGAGCTTTATCTTATGTGGACTTTTGTGGCGGGTGGGACTTGTGGGACTCCAACCCGGTTTTTGAACATTTTTGGGACTTTTGCCAACTTTTCTCGCTTTTCTCCCCGTGGACTTGGATGGCCGCGTTTTGGACATTTTGCACAACCGGGGGCAGGACTTGAAGGACTCGAACCTGGGTAGGTATTTTGGAAAATAATTGGGACATTTGCTGACCTTTTGGATTTCGATGAAAAAGATATGTCTTGGCTCAAAAAAGGTTAAAAATAAACTTTTCTAAGGTGACGTGATTGGTCCTGGTGTCTGTGGCAGACTTGTCCCTGACAGTTTTGGTCTATGTCTTAGTTTTTCCACTGCGTTTGTCTTTAGTTCCTGTCAGCACTCTCATTTTGGTTCTGTTTCCTGTTTGTCTACCTGAGTGCTGTGTAACTCTCAGCTGTGGCTGATTGGCACCTGGCCACACCTGGTGTCAATCAGCCAGGCACTATTTAAGACCTGTTTTCTCCTCCAGTCAGGGCTGGATTATTGTCGTGTCAATGTCATTTTCTACTTGTCATTCCTACTGGTCGTGTGAATGCAGCGTAGCGGTAAGCTATATTTGGTGGATGTTTGTAGCTTACTGTTTTTTGTTCTATGCTTCCGATTAGTTTGTTCATAGCCCTTAGTTTGTTATATCCGCCCATGTGCGTGCTTTTTGTTTGTACCCTTTTGGTTTTGTTTTTGTCTCAGTATCTTCATTAAATCATGTTTACTTAGCAAATGCCTGCCTCCTCCACTGCATCTTGGGGTTCGTCATCAAATAACTCTGACAGTCTGCTGGCATTTTTTAATGGCGTTCATTCCCCCGCTCCCTCACAGGTACATCCCTATGAAAAACTATTCTTGCAAAATGCATTTTCTTGCAGCCGGATCATTCTAGACACAATATCTCAACATTTGGGCGCCTTTGGTGTGCTAAAAATAGGTTGTGCTTGTTTATAGGCCCGAAACGATTTTACCAAATTATGTTTGTGTGCTGCATCTTCAACAACGTGACCAAACACTGCAGGTTGGATCATAACCGTTATGTATGCAGGAGGAGTTGTGACGGCACAGCTCCACAAGAGGGCAATGAGGCTCTATGTATTTACTATACATATTAATAAATATATATAATGACAAACGTCGTAATGATTTGTGCTGTCCTTTGAGACATTTGTGATTTGGGGCTATATAAATAAACATTGATTGAAACAATACTATAAATTAAACAAGGGGGAAATGGAGTGTGAATAGATCCAAGGTGTGTGTGATTAGCTGTCGTGTGTTACTTTAATGTTGAACGAGAGGAGGGACAAGAAATGAAGGCAGTCGCGGGCAGGCAGAAAGTCGGGGCTAAGCAGGGCGTAGAAGGCCCGTGTCCAAGCGGGAGGTGGAGAATCCAAAAGGGCAGTCCGAGAAGCAAGGGAACAGGAAAATGACGAGACGCACAGCTCGCCAACACAAGAACAAGGGCAGATGTGTACGGGAAGGGATGGTCACGTTCTGGCCAGGAACGCAGGTCCGCATTGGCTTAAGAAGCCCAGCCAGTTCATCACCGACAGCTGCGCTGATTGCATATTGAATGCAGCTGCCCGAGAATGCGGCCGTGGGCGTGTCCCGAGGTGTGCTCGGCGGGGCTCCCTGAGGGAATGGGTACTAGCATACGCCCGGGCCTTGACAATCATGATGCATGGCGACGACCGCGAAGCAAAATGGTCCAACATTGTTCCAAAGAGTGACTGTCGGGGGCCCGGGTGTTGAAGACTTTACAGGCCGTGTCCTAGCACATGTGGCCCCGCCCCCACGCAGGTGACCGTGTCTCCTTGGGGACTCGGTCAGGTGTGAAGAGGAGGCACTCAGCCTGCTTGTCGGAGGGGAAAGCTTTCCACGCCAGCGGTGTCAACGTGGATCTGTGTGGCTCGTCAGCATCGAGCACAGGTGACACTTCCTCCGAGAGGCGCTGTGCACGGCGCTCCACTTCCTGTGCAAGAGGAAAAACCAGGAAGTGGTTCTCCTCCAGGCCACAGGATTAGGTAGAATTTGTCCCGCCTCCAAACAAGTCTCCCGTGGGCGCTCCACCAGATACACTGGCCAAGTCATCTTCAAACCCTGAGTGCTAATTCCTGGTGAGGCGGTGAGAACCCTATTGATTTTGAACGCTGTCCAAGACAACGGAGGTCAAAGATCAAGTCAGCACACCTTCACACCTGCTTTCTTCAATCTCTCAGGGACGAGCGACTCGGGCCGAAGCGAGAATGACGTGAGTTGTTTTTGTACGTGCACCGTCTGACCTCTGGTGTCCGGGAGGTCAGAGGTCAGATCAGTCGGCACATGTACAGTCCTGCTCAAAAGTTTACATACACCTGTCATGGACTTTGCTTCTTTTAGGAATTTATTATGTCTCTACTGAACATGTGAGCAATCAAAAGTATACGTACAGCAATGTTCATATTTGCTTACATGTCCCTTGGCAAGTTTACCTGAAATAAGGTGCTTTTGGTAGCCATCCACAAGCTTCTGTGCACATTTTTCACCACAAAATTGCTGCAGTTCAGCTAAATGTGTTGCTTTTCTCACATGGACTTGTTTCTTCAGCATTGTCCACACCTTTAAGTCAGGACTTTGGGAAGGCCATTCTAAAACCTTCATTCTAGCCTGATTCAGCCATTCCTTTACCACTTTTGAGGTGTGTTTGGGGTCATTGTCCTGTTGGCCCAAGACCCAACCTCTGGGCTGATGACTTTAGCTTCTCCTGAACAATTTGGAGCTAATCCTCCATTTGTATTGTCCCATTTAAAGCAGCAGTTTCATTGGCAGCAAAACAGGCCCAGAGCATAATACTACCACCACCATGCTTGACAGTAGGTTTGGTGTTCCTGGGATTAAAGGCTTCACCTTTTCTCCTCCAAACATATTGCTGGGTATTGTGGCCAAACAGCTCCATTCTAGTTTCATCTGACCACAGAACTTTCCTCCAGAAGGTCTTATCTTTGTCCATGTGATATCCTTTACAAGTGTATGTAAACTTTTGAACACAACTGTCCACGTCTCATGGAGTAGTTTCATCATCTGATGTCAGTCATGGTGTTCAGGAGGAACATTCTTATTATCATGTTTTTTCTGAAGTGTAAAAGACATCAGGAGGAGAAACATAAATCTTTATGTAAGCAGAAAAAAATGAATAGAAGGATTTTGAGGACATTTACAATGTGAAGTAGTTCATTGAATCAAGTAAAAGGAGGCAGGAAATGTTGGCCTCATTCAACTTTCTTTAAGGGGTTTTCATTCATCTTAAAGCGGAACTGCACTTTATTTTGGAATGTTGCCTATTGTTTAACTATTATGATTGTTTTTTGTAAGAAATAAATGTGATCAAATGTCCGCTCACAATGGAGCCTATGAAAGTACATACATACATAAATATATATATAAATATATATATATATATATATATATATATATATATATATATATATATATATATATATATATGCAGTGTGTTATAATTATAAATATAATTAAGTCATTTAGTTTCACTCTCCCCCTTCAGGCAAGTGAGTCAACAAAAAGCTGCATTCAAAGGAAAGGAGCTGACATTTAAATGTACGCATTGCAGTGCACTGAAACATTGCAGTGCACTGACACATTGCAGCGCAATCACACATTGCAGTGCACTCACACACTGCAGTGCACTGACACATTGCAGCGCAATCACACACTGCAGTGCACTCACACATTGCAGGGCACTCACACACTGCAGTGCACTGACACATTGCAGTGCACTGACACATTGCAATGCACTCACACATTGCAGGGCACTGACACACTGCAGTGCACTGACACATTGCAGTGCACTGACACATTGCAGTGCACTCGCACATTGCAGTGCACTAACACATTGCAGTGCACTCACGAATTGCAGTGCAATCACATATTACAGTGCACTGACACATTGCAGTGCACTGACACATTGCAGTGCACTGACACATTGCAGTGCACTGACACATTGCAGTGCACTCACACACTGCAGTGCACTCACACATTGCAGTGCAATCACACATCACAGTGCACTCACACATTGCAGTGCGCTCACACATTGCAGTGCAATCACATATTACAGTGCACTCACACATTGCAGTGCACTGACACATCACAGTGCACTCACACATTGCAGTGCACTCACCCATTGCAGTGCACTGACACATCACATTGCAGTGCACACACACATTGCAGTGCACTCACACATTGCAGTGCAATCACATATTACAGTGCACTCACACATTGCAGTGCACTCACACATTGCAGTGCACTCACACATTGCAGTGCACTCACACATTGCAGTGAAATCACATATTACAGTGCACTCACATATTGGAGTGCACTCACACATTGTAGTGCACTCACACATTGCAGTGCACTCACACATTGCAGTGCACTGACACATTGCAGTGCACTCACACATTGCAGTGCACTGACACGCTCACCTGGAGCGGAGAGTTGCCCGGGAGGACGCACTAAACCAGGTCTGACCAGGTCCTTCCATCACATTTATTACATGAGCAAGGCATTGCAAGGCAGAGAAAGAACCATTTCGAGATCAGAAAACACGTGTTTAGTGGTCCAGGTCTGTTTTACTTCTGGACAAAATAGAGCGTGGCCCTGAGTCCGGGAACATGATTAAAGAAGGAGCTTAATATAATTTTAGCACTTCAAAAAAAGGAAAAAAAGAATTTGATTTAATCTAGAAGTAACTCTTTTTATCCTGCGTTTCCATGGGAACAGGTGGAGTTAGGGCAGGGGGGGGGGGGGCTACTTTCATTTAGGAATTGAGGCGAGGAGGAAGAGGATTATGTGTCACAAAGGTGTCTCACTCTCAGACTGCCTTCACCTCCCCGTCCTTGACGAGTCCGCCACAAAGGTATTTATCGCCCCCCCCCCCCCCCCCTTCCATTAATTACCATCCAATTAGCGACTCCCCCAGCTGCGAGAGCGCAGTTCAGTTGGCAGAGTCATGTTTGCACTTCCCTCCGAGTGGCGTGTTGATCACTAAGACTGCTGATGCCCGCCTCACTAAATATCTGCCGGGGCTAATTGGCAAGGCAGCTTAGCCACCGTGTTGACGTCTGGCACGGCCGTTCATGCCAGCCTGATAATGCCCCCTTCTTGCCCGCTTCCCTCAAACGCCTCAGAGGCGGGAAAGGGTGGAAAAGTTAAGCATGACTTAAGTGGAGGGGTAGGAGGAGCTAATTGGCGTGCTTTGAGACCCCCGGGCTGCGGGCAAGGACAAGCGCGACTCCTTAGCCCGGATTTAGCCTCTGAGAGCGCTTTAAAGTCGGCGCCTGGTGATGGACTCGCCTTCTTTGACAAGTGCAAAACAAACATTGTGTGGCGACGCCCGCACGGCCATACCAGTCATCAGTGTGGCGACGCCCACTGGCATACCAGTCATCAGTGTAGGGACGCCCACTTTCATACCAGTCATCAGTGTGGCGACACCCACTTTCATACCAGTCATCAGTGTGGCGACGCCCACTTCCATACCAGTGATCAGTGTGGCGACGCCCACTTTCATACCAGTGATCAGGCCAACATGCCGCAACATAAATAGCTGGAGGGCTTTATAAGCGACACATTCACAACAATAACCATTTCACTTTGTCAGAAGCAGCTGCTGCAAGCGTCACAATTATACAAGACAGCACATTTACTCAATGAATGCAAGAGTAAGCATGTTAGTGTGTGTGTGTGTGTGTGTGTGTGTGTGTGTGTGTGTGTATTTCTTACCTTCTTGGGACCTGAGAAAAAGGCCTCCCTCTTTAGGAGCAGCCTTTCTAGATATATAAAGAAGTATATTTACAAGATGAATAATATCCTCTCCTTATCTCTCCTGCTTATGGAGGTTTTTTCTCACTCCAAACTGGACCCCCTTAGGAGCCCAGTCTGGATTGTATTCTTTTACCCATCCTCTCATGGACACACACCTGTTGTTGTGAACTTTGGACTAGCGACGGCAATTACATTAAGGCCGCGGAACAGAGACACACTACAGGCTTATACACACACACACACACACACATAAATATACGCCACACATACACCCTCCTGTCCCCCAATCCAACGCCCTCGATGCTTGTTTGTCTAATCTTGAACAGGTTTGTGCTGAAAACAAAGTTTCGTTGTACTTGTTGCAATGACAATAAAGACCTACCTATATATACATACTATGCGAATACAACAAAAAGCTTGTTGTGAAAAATGAGTTGGAATTTTACAAGAAAAAGGTCACAATTTCACAAGAAAAACTTAGAATTTTGGCAGTGTTACAACAAAACTCAGAATTTTACTCAACGCAAATCGAAAGCTTACAAGAAAAACTGAACATTTGTGCAATATTATGATAAAAGTTGGATTTTTACTCAATAACAGTCAAAATTTTACAAGAAAAGCTTCCAATGTTGGCAACTTTATGAAAAGAGTCGTCATTTTACTTGACAAAAGTCACAATTTTGTAAATGAACTTTGACATTTTGGCAACATTATAATGAAAATTTGAATTTTACTCAGCAAAATTATGACAAAAACTGTGCGTTGGTAAGGCATTTTGGATGCTCGTTGTCACCCCAGGGATGCACGAGGAAGGACCAAGACAGGCAGGAATTGCAGGTAAAAGTTGATTTAATACAAAAATAAAAGGAACACTGGAGCAAAACAGGCAAAGAAAAGGAGCGCCGAACGCACTGTAAGCTAAGCTAAAACTTAGCAGAGTCCAAAGAGCCCAAAATAAGTGTGCCGAGTGCACGCGAAAGCTAAGGGGAGACTTAGCACTAGAAAAGACATTAGAAATATACCAACATGAATATTGTGTGGAGCAAACAAACCATCCAGACAGAAGTGAGGTCGAAGGCAGGCTTAAATACTCAAGCTATCAATCAAACTCAGGTGAGTAAAAACAAGAGCAGGTGGGACAAATGTGAAACCAAGGTAACCAGACAAAACAAGGAAGTGCACAAACCAGGGATCGGAAGAGTCCAAAAATAATCAGGAAACACAAAAAGACTCAAAACTTAAAACCAGATATGATCCGGGTGGCGGAACATAACAAAAATATTCACTGTACTCCAAAAAATGTCACTGTTTTATGAGAGCAACAAAAAAAAATTGGCAATATTGTGATGAAAGTCAGAATTTTATAAGACAAATGTCACCATTTTGCATTAAAAAGTAATAATTTTCATCAAAAAAGTAATAATTTTACGAGAAAAAGTAATAATTTTACGAGAAAATATTGCAATGTTACAGAAACAGAAATAATATGAGAAATGTTTCCTAATTTTATAAGAAAACAGTCGACACATTGTGAGAAAAAACTGCTTTTAGTTCATTTTTTATTTTTTCCAATTTTTGGTGTTTTTTTTAAACGTCATTATTTACTTCAAGTTAATTCAGTATGTCTCTATATACATTTTTTATTTGATTTTTTTCAATTAATTTTGGCCAAAGGGGGCTTATGTCTTACACACACTTGTTATTTCATATGTTGACCAGAAGAGGAGCACTTTTAAAAGCGACACACAGTCAATGTGAAAAATCCTTCGTTTTTGGGACCACCAACATTTTCATAGAAGTCACCAGCAGGGGAGCAAATGAGACATTCGATATTAGATGCAGTATCGTAATAAAAGTCCTCATTTTACTCAACACAAGTCAAAAGTTTACAAGAAAATCTGAACATTTGTGTAATGTTATGATAAAAGTTGGATTTTTACTCAATAAAAGTCGCAATTTTGGAAGAAAACTTTAAAAATGTTGGCAATGTTATATTAATAATCGGAATTTTACTTGGAAAAATCATGGCAAAAGTCATCATTTTACTCAAAATATGTCACTGTTTTACAAAAACGACAAAAAAATTGGCAATATTGGGATAAAAGTCAAAATTTTATAAGACAAATGTCACCATTTTGCATTAAAAAGTAGTACTTTAACATAAAAAAGTTATAATTTTACATAAGAAAAGTAATAGTTTTACATAAAAAAGTATACATTTTACGATACAATGTTGCAAATTACAGAAACAGAAAGATAATGAGGAAAATGTTCCTAAAAAGTTGATATATTGTGAGAAAAATACTGCTAGTTAAAAAAATGTTTTTGAATGTTTTGTTTGTAATTTTTTTTGTTTATCAATCAATCAATCAATGTTTACTTATATAGCCCTAAATCACTAGTGTCTCAAAGGGCTGCACAAACCACCACGACATCCTCGGTAGGCCCACATAAGGGCAAGGAAAACTCACACCCAGTGGAACATTGGTGACAATAATGACCCAGTGGGACGTCGGTGACAATGATGACTATGAGAACCTTAGAGAGGAGGAAAGCAATGGATGTCGAGCGGGTCTAACATGATACTGTGAAAGTTCAATCCACAATGGATACAACACAGTCGCGGGAGTCCAGTCCAAAGAGGATCCAAGACACAGCAGCGAGAGTCCCGTTCACAGCGGAGCCAGCAGGAAACCATCCCAAGCGTAGGCGGACCAGCAGCGCAGAGATGTCCCCAGCCGATACACAGGCGAGCAGTACATGGCCACCGGATCGGACCGGACCCCCTCCACACGGGAGAGTGGGACATAGAAGAAAAAGAAAAGAAACGGCAGATCAACTGGTCTAAAAAGGGAGTCTATTTAAAGGCTAGAGTATACAAATGAGTTTTAAGGTGAGACTTAAATGCTTCTACTGAGGTGGCATTGCGAACTGTTACCGGGAGGGTATTCCAGAGTACTGGAGCCCGAACGGAAAATGCTCTATAGCCCGCAGACTTTTTTTGGGCTTTGGGAATCACTAATAAGCCGGAATCCTTTGAACGCAGATTTCTTGCCGGGACATATGGTACAATACAATCGGCAAGATAAGATGGAGCTAGACCGTGTAGTATTTTATACGTAAGTAGTAAAACCTTAAAGTCACATCTTAAGTGCACAGGAAGCCAGTGCAGGTGAGCCAGTACAGGCGTAATGTGATCAAACTTTCTTGTTCTTGTCAAAAGTCTAGCAGCCGCATTTTGTACCAACTGTAATCTTTTAATGCTAGACATGGGGAGACCCGAAAATAATACGTTACAGTAGTCGAGGCGAGACGTAACAAACGCATGGATAATGATCTCAGCGTCTTTAGTGGACAGAATGGAGCGAATTTTAGCGATGTTACGGAGATGAAAGAAGGCCGTTTTAGTAACGCTTTTAATGTGTGCCTCAAAGGAGAGAGTTGGGTCGAAGATAATACCCAGATTCTTTACCGTGTCGCCTTGTTTAATTGTTTGGTTGTCAAATGTTAGAGTTGTATTATTAAATAGAGTTCGGTGTCTAGCAGGACCGATAATCAGCATTTCCGTTTTTTTGGCGTTGAGTTGCAAAAAGTTAGCGGACATCCATTGTTTAATTTCATGAAGACACGCCTCCAGCTGACTACAATCCGGCGTGTTGGTCAGCTTTAGGGGCATGTAGAGTTGGGTGTCATCAGCATAACAGTGAAAGCTAACACCGTATTTGCGTATGATGTCACCTAGCGGCAGCATGTAGATGCTGAAGAGTGCAGGGCCAAGGACCGAACCCTGGGGAACTCCACACGTTACCTTAACGTAGTCCGAGGTCACATTGTTATGGGAGACACACTGCATCCTATCAGTAAGATAAGAGTTAAACCAAGACAGGGCTAAGTCTGACATACCAATTCGTGTTTTGATACGTTCTAATAAAATATTATGATCGACGGTATCGAAAGCAGCGCTAAGATCGAGGAGCAGCAACATAGATGACGCATCAGAATCCATCGTTAGCAATAGATCATTAGTCATTTTTGCGAGGGCTGTCTCCGTCGAGTGATTTGCCCTGAAACCGGATTGAAAGGTTTCACATAGATTGTTAGACGCTAAGTGTTCATTTAACTGCTCCGCAACAATTTTTTCAAGGATTTTTGAAATAAAGGGAAGGTGAGACACCGGTCGGTAATTTACCATGAGGTCAGGATCGAGGTTAGGTCTTTTAAGAAGAGGATGAATAACCGCTTTTTTGAATGCTAGGGGAACAGTGCCCGAGGAGAGTGATAAGTTTATAATATTTAGCACTGATGGACCTAATAATACAAAGAGTTCCTTGATCAGTTTCCCAGGAAGAGGGTCAAGTAAACATGTTGTCTGTTTTATTCCCTTAACACGTTGTAACAATTCCTCTAATGTTATTTCCTCAAAACGAGAGAAACTATTTTGGAGGGCAGTATCCGCCGTATATACAATCGTATCAGTGTTAATAGAACCCCGTTGTAGCTGGGACGCATTGTCTTTAATCTCCTTTCTAATGACTTCAATTTTCTTACTAAAGAATTGCATAAAGTCATCAGCTGAGTGGGTTAAGCTACTGGAAGGAGTCCCTTGTTGGGTTAGCGATGCTACCGTACTAAACAAAAATTTAGGATCGTTTTTATTACGGTGGATGAGATTTGAGTAATATTTAGCTTTAGCTAAGGTAAGCATGCGTTTATAAGTTATTAAACCATCACTCCATGCTTGATGGTGCACCTCAAGTTTAGTCGTGCGCCATTTGCGTTCCAGCTTTCTGCATAATAATTTCTGAGCTCTAGTTTCTTCTGTAAACCACGGGGTGCGCTTTTTTGGAGCCTTTTTTAACTTTAGCGGTGCTATGTTATCAATGGTTTCGCGCAGGGCGTCGTTAAAGTTGTTAGTGAGGTTATCAATAGAGCCCACATACTTTGGGAATGGTGCCATTACCGAGGGCAGTAGGTCCGCAAGAGTTGTCGTTGTGGCTGTATTAATGTTGCGGCTGCTATAGCAGTTATTATTATTATTAGTTTGACGAACATGCGTCTGAACCTCGAATTTTATAAGGTAATGATCGGACAATACTTTAGTATACGGGAGTATCGTAACTTTGGAAACGGTGATGCCCCTGACAAGCACTAGGTCTATCGTATTACCGTTGCGATGCGTGGGTTCATTTATTATTTGTGTGAGACCACAGCTATCAATTACAGTCTGGAGCGCTACGCACGGTGGGTCCGATGGGGTATTCATATGGATATTAAAGTCCCCCATTATGATTATATTATCGGCGTGTGTCACTAGATCAGCAACGAACTCTGAGAATTCATTAATAAAGTCCGAATAGGGCCCTGGGGGGCGGTAGATAACAGCCAGGTGTAGAGGCAGCGGTGTGACAGACCTCATAGTAAGCACCTCAAACGATTTATATTTATTATTTATGTTAGGACTAAGGTTAAAGTTTTCGTTGTATATTAGTGCGACCCCCCCACCCCTTTTGAGCGGACGGGCAATATGCGCATGTGTAAAGTTAGGAGGACATGCCTCATTTAGCGCAAAAAAGTCGTTTGGTTTAAGCCAGGTTTCACTGAGACCGATGACGTTAAGATTGTTGTCTCTGATAATATCATTAACTAACAACGTTTTGGGAGACAATGATCTTATGTTTAAAAAACCTACATTATAGGTAGTGGGCTGTTTTAGGGAGTTTTTGATCAAATTATCCGTAGTAGCAATATTAATAATGTTGTGTTTATTATGCCCAGTGCATTTAGTATAGTTACGACCATATCTAGGAATTGATACGACAGGAATTTTCCGATTGTTTGATTGTTGCTTTGATAAACTGCACGCATCATGGTTAGCCACCTCAGTAACGGGGATTTTCCGATTGTTTGTTTGTTGCTTTGATAAACTGCACGCATCATGGTTAGCCACCTCAGTAACGGGGATTTTCCGATTGTTTGTTTGTTGCTTTGATAAACTGCACGCATCATAGTTAGCCACCTCAGTAAAACACATGTCCAACTCTGAAACACTCAAAGCAGAAACAACTTGTTCTAATTTAACAGTCTTCTATATTTACTTCAGGTTATTACAGTATGTCTCTATATACATTTTTTATTTGATTTTGTTTCAATTAATTTTGGCCAAAGGAGGCGCATTACAAATTCTTGCAGACACTTGTTATTTCATATGTTGACCAGAGGGGGAGCACTTTTAAAAGCGACACCCAGTCAATGTGATAAATCCCTCCATTTTGTCGATTAGATGCAATGTTATTAGGAGCATGATTTATGTCATCACTTCTTCACACCTCCTCATAGGGAAGATACTTTTCCTTCTTCAAGTCTCAAGAAGGGTAAAAATACACGCATGCAAGTACGCAAGCACGCGCACACACACACACACACACACACACACACACACACACACACACACACACACACACACACACACACACACACACACACACACACACACACACACACACACACCTTAAATATTACCTTATCTTTGCATGCTTGTCTGATCAAAGAGCAAAGCATGACTGGGTGTGTGTGTGTGTGTGTGTGTGTGTGTGTGTGTCATCCCTTATTGAGATTTAGGTCACACTGATAAGTAGTAAGTCACTCACCTATTAAATATAATAATTTCCAAAGCTTGTCAGACTGAGATGTGAACATACTTCTGGATTGTTCAAACTAAAGTGACATTTGCAATATATCAATAATATAATATACATTTTGTTATGACCTGTTAAATATGCAATGTACATATAATCCATCCATCCATCCATTTTCTACCGCTTATTCCCTTTCGGGGTCGCGGGGGGCGCTGGCGCCTATCTCAGCTACAATCGGGCGGAAGGCAGGGTACACCCTGGACAAGTCGCCACCTCATGGCAGGGCCAACACAGATAGACAGACAACATTCACACACTAGGGCCAATTTGGTGTTGCCAATTAACCTATCCCCAGGTGCATGTCTTTGGAACATATAATATAAAATACAAACTCTGTTTCCATATGAGTTGGGAAATGGTGTTAGATGTAAATATAAACAGAATACAATGATTTGCAAATCCTTTTCAAGCCATATTCAGTTGAATATGCTACAAAGACAACATATTTGATGTTCAAACTCATAAACATTTTTTTGTTGTTGCAAATAATCATTAACTTTAGAATTTGATGCCAGCAACACGTGACAAAGAAGTTGGGAAAGGTGGCAATAAATACTGATCAAGTTGAGGAATGCTCATCAAACACTTATTGGGAACATCCCACAGGCGTGCAGGCTAATTGGGAACAGGTGGGTGCCATGATTGGATATAAAAAGAGCTTCCCAAAAAGTGCTCAGTCTTTCACAAGAAAGGATGGGGCGAGGTACACCCCTTTGTCCACAACTGCTTGAGCAAATAGTCAAACAGTTTAAGAACAACCTTTCTCAAAGTGACATTGTAAGAAATTTAGGGATTTCAACATCTACGCTCCATAATATCATCAAAAGGTTCATAGAATCTGGAGAAATCTCTCCACGTAAGCGGCATGGCCGGAAACCAACATTGAATGACCGTGACCTTCCATCCCTCAGACGGCACTGTATCAAAAACCCACATTAATCTCTAAAGGATATCTCCACATGGGCTTAGGAACACTTCATAAAACCACTGTCACTAAATACAGTTGGTCGCTACATCTGTAAGTGCAAGTTAAAACTCTACTATGCAAAGCAAACGCCATTTATCAACAACATCCAGAAACGCCGTCGGCTTCTCTGGGCCCGAGATCATCTAAGATGGACTGATACAAAGTGGAAAAGTGTTCTGACGAGTCCACATTTCAAATAGGTTTTGGAAATATTTGACATTGTGTCATCTGGACCAAAAGGGAAGCGAACCATCCAGACTGTTATCGACGCAAAGTTGAAAAGCCAGCATGTGTGATGGTATGGGGGTGCATTAGTGCCCAAGGCATGGGTAACTTACACATCTGTGAAGGCACCATTAATGCTGAAAGGTGCATACAGCTTTTGGAACAACTAAGCGCCGTCTTTTTCATGGACGCCCCTGCTTATTTCAGCAAGACAATGCCAAGCCACATTCAGCATGTGTTACAACAGCGTGGCTTCGTAAAAAAGAGTGCGGGTACTTTCCTGGCCCGCCTGCAGTCCAGACCTGTCTCCCATGGAAAATGTGTGGTGCATTATGAAGCGTAAAATATGACAGCGGAGACCCCGGACTGTTGAAGGACTGAAGCTCTACATAAAACAAGAATGGTAAAGAATTCCACTTTCAAAGCTTCAACAATTAGTTTCCTCAGTTTCCAAACGTTTATTGAGTGTTGTTAAAAGAAAAGGTGATGTAACACAGTGGTGAACATGCCCTTTCCCAACTACTTTGGCACGTGTTGCAGCCATGAAATCTAAGTTAATTATTATTTGCAAAAAAAAGACATGTTTATGAGTTTGAACATCAAATATGTTGTCTTTGTAGCATATTCAACTGAATATGGCTTGAAAAGGATTTGCAAATCATTGTATTCTGTTTATATTTACATCTAACACAATTCCCCAACTCATATGGAAACGGGGTTTGTACATAAGTCATTTATCTTTGTGATGTAGCATTGTGTTGCACACCTTGTTACAGTTGTTGTTGTTGTTGTTGTTGTTGTTGTTTCTGCAGCCATCAATAGTTGGTGTTGTCATTTCTTCACACTGCATGACTTTGGGAAGCAATGACCTCTTTTTCCTCACGCAGTGTTGTTTATGCTTCCTGGACCCGCCGGGTCTTAATGGCACTATTAAAGGCCAGCTCATTTGAGATAGAACATCACTGATGCTTTGTGGCGGCTCCTGATACTTAGTGACTCTTCCAGCTTTTAATTAGTGATGGGCGATATGGCCTCAAATCTATATTGCAATGTAGAAAGAAGCCTGCACTGATAAGCACACACACACACACACACACACACACGCACACACACATATATATATATATATATATATATATATATATATATATATATATATATATATTATAGACTATGTCAATGATAATAGAACATTTCAACACAGTTCACAGAGTCCTAATGTTCGTTAACAAAGTGTTTTTCTCATTGTAATTATTTCTCAAAACTATTATTAATCCACCTGCAAATGTACACTTAGTAGTTTATGATTTTCTGCTGTAAAATACTTTAAATGAAAAAGTAGTAAACGCTTACTTTTCTGTGTTTGGATCATTTATGTCAGTTTTGGGCCGTATCACAAATCTGGGTATGGATCCAACATTACAGAGGAAGTATTGCTCATACAGAGCTGATACTAATATTCACATTTTTATTTTTACATTTTTAATCACAATATAATCAGACAGAAACATGGTGGTGTAACTTTGTCAATTAACTATTTCAATTATCTGCTAGAAATGAGTTACTCTTTAACGGATGCATTACTTTTTATCTAATGTCTAAAGTGAATCTTTTTACTGTTTCTTTCTTGCTCCTATTTAAAATGTTTTCCCACAGCCAAAACATACTAAAACAAACTAAAACATGCTAAAACGTGCTATCATTGTTAGCCTTCTCATGTTTTTCATCTGTTTTTAATCATTTTACCATCTTCTTTCCAATGTTCTATACATATACTATTGTTTTTTACACTTTGAAAGAAAAAATCATCTTAAAATGTATCTGTGGCGGCCCGCCACAGATACATTTGTATGTATGGAAAACATTGCAGAACTTAATGTATTTGAAACATTTTAGACACACTTAGACAAACAATCAACACATTAATGAATAAAAGTTACATGTTAACAATAAAATAATTTTGAAATGTATTTGTGGAGGGCCGCCACATGCACGTGTGTGTATGGAAAATATTGCAGGACTTAAAGTATTAGGAACAATCAGAGCAAGTATGAACATGTTAAATATGTTTTAGACCCACTTGGCTAAAACAATTAAGTCAAACTTACAATTAAAAAAATAACATCATCTTAAAATGTATTTATGGCAGGCCGCCACAAGTATGTTGGTATGTATGGAAAACACTGCAGAACTTATTGTATTTGAAACAATGAGAGCAAATATGAACATTTTAAATACATTTTAGACACACTTAGTTGAAACAATTAAATACAACAAAAATTTGAAACGAAAAAAAAAAAAAATTAAAATGTTTTTATGGCAGGCCGACACAAGTACATGTATGTATAGAAAACATTGCAGAACTTAATGTATTTGAAACAATCAGCACACATATGAACATGTTAAATAACATTTAGAAACACACTTAGTTGAAACAATTAAATACAACTAAAATTTGACACACACAAAAAAAATCATTTTAAAATGTATTTGTGGCGGGCCGTCACAAGTACATGTATGTATGGAAAACATTGCAGAACTTAGGAACAATGAGAGGAAACATGAACATGTTAAATACATTTTAGAGACATTTTGTCAAAACAACAAAAATCTGAAACAACAAGAAAAAAAAACATTTTAAAATGTATTTGTGGCAAGCCGCCACAAGTACATGTATGTATGGAAAACATTGCAGAAATGTATGTATTAGGAACAATCAGAGCAAATGTGAACATGTTCAATACATTTTAGACAAACTTGGTTAAAACAATTAAAAAAAAACTAAAATTTGACACACACAAAAAAATCATTTTAAAATGTATTAGTGGCAGTCCCGCCACAGGTTCATGCATGGATGAAAAAGATTACAGAACTTAAAAACAATTAGAACAAATATGAACATGTTAAATACATTTTAGACACACTTAGTTAAAACAATTAAATGAAACTATAAGTTGAAACAAAAAAACAAAAACATTTTAAAATGTATTTGTGGCGGGCCGTCACAAGTACATGTATGTATGGAAAACATTGCAGAACTTAGGAACAATGAGAGGAAACATGAACATGTTAAATACATTTTAGAGACATTTTGTCAAAACAACAAAAATCTGAAACAACAAGAAAAAAAAACATTTTAAAATGTATTTGTGGCAAGCCGCCACAAGTACATGTATGTATGGAAAACATTGCAGAAATGTATGTATTAGGAACAATCAGAGCAAATGTGAACATGTTAAATACATTTTAGACACACTTGGTTAAAACAATTTAAAAAAACTAAAATTTGACACACACAAAAAAATCATTTTAAAATGTATTAGTGGCAGTCCCGCCACAAGTTCATGCATGGATGAAAAAGATTACAGAACTTAAAAACAATTAGAACAAATATGAACATGTTAAATACATTTTAGACACACTTAGTTAAAACAATTAAATGAAACTATAAGTTGAAACAAAAAAACAAAAACATTTTAAAATGTATTTGTGGCGGGCTGCCACAAGTACATGTATGTATGCAAAACATTGCATAACTTAATGTCTCAGGAACAATGAGAGGAAATATGAACATGTTAAATACATTTTAGACACACTTTGTTAAAACAGTTAAATACATTTTTTTTTAAAACAACAACAAAAAAAACATTTAAAAATATATTTGTGGTGGGCCGCCACAAGTATATTTATGTATGGAAAACATTGCAGAACTTAGTGTGGAAGTGACTTGGTGTGGAAGTGACTTGGTTTGGAAGTGACTTGATGTGGAAGTGGCTTAGTGTGGAAGTGACTTGGTGTGAAAGTGACTTGGTGTGGAAGTGACTTGGTGGTGAAGTGACTTGGTGTGGAAGTGACTTGGTGTGGAAGTGACTTGGTGGTGAAGTGACTTGGTGTGGAAGTGACTTGGAGTGGAAGTGACTTGATGTGGAAGTGACTTGGTGTGGAAGGGACTTGGTGAGGAAGTGACTTGGTGTGGAAGTGACTTGGTGTGGAAGTGACTTGGTGTGAAAGTGACTTGGTGTGGAAGTGACTTGGTGTGGAAGATTCTCGGTGTGGAAGTGACTTGGTGTGGAAGATTCTCGGTGTGGAAGTGACTTGGTGTGGAAGTGGCGTGGTGTGGAAGTGACTTGGTGTGGAAGTGACTTGGTGTGGAAGTGACTTGGCGTGGAAGTGACTTGGTTTGGAAATAACTTGGCGTGGAAGTGACTTGGTGTGGAAGTGGCTTGGTGTGGAAGTGGCTTGGTGTGGAAGTGACTTGGTGTGGAAGTGGCTTGGTGTGGAAGTGACTTGGTGTGGAAGTGGCTTGGTGTGGAAGTGACTTGGTGTGGAAGTGACTTGGTGTGGAAGTGACTTGGTGAGGAAGTGACTTGGTGTGGAAGTGACTTGGTGTGGAAGTGACTTGGTGTGAAAGTGACTTGGTGTGGAAGTGACTTGGTGTGGAAGATTCTCGGTGTGGAAGTGACTTGGTGTGGAAGATTCTCGGTGTGGAAGTGACTTGGTGTGGAAGTGGCGTGGTGTGGAAGTGACTTGGTGTGGAAGTGACTTGGTGTGGAAGTGACTTGGCGTGGAAGTGACTTGGTTTGGAAATGACTTGGCGTGGAAGTGACTTGGTGTGGAAGTGGCTTGGTGTGGAAGTGGCTTGGTGTGGAAGTGACTTGGTGTGGAAGTGGCTTGGTGTGGAAGTGACTTGGTGTGGAAGTGGCTTGGTGTGGAAGTGACTTGGTGTGGAAGTGACTTGGTGTGGAAGTGACTTGGTGAGGAAGTGACTTGGTGTGGAAGTGACTTGGTGTGGAAGTGACTTGGTGTGAAAGTGACTTGGTGTGGAAGTGACTTGGTGTGGAAGATTCTCGGTGTGGAAGTGACTTGGTGTGGAAGATTCTCGGTGTGGAAGTGACTTGGTGTGGAAGTGGCGTGGTGTGGAAGTGACTTGGTGTGGAAGTGACTTGGTGTGGAAGTGACTTGGCGTGGAAGTGACTTGGTTTGGAAATGACTTGGCGTGGAAGTGACTTGGTGTGGAAGTGGCTTGGTGTGGAAGTGGCTTGGTGTGGAAGTGACTTGGTGTGGAAGTGACTTGGTGTGGAAGTGACTTGGTGGAGAAGTGGCAAAGCAAGGTGATTATGAAGCTTGAGTGTGGAAGTGCACAGACTGGAAAGGTGCAGGAGAAAAAGTGTTGTCAATGGTCTGATTACACATGTGACCTTTTATCTGATGCTCACTAATTGAATCATGCGCTAAATAGATGATGATGATGATGATGATGGTGATGATGAGGATAATGAAGAAAATGGCTTTTTTTTCCCGGCCAGGAGGTAATAGTAGTAATGGCCTTTAAATGGAGGTCTGTGGGAGACACGAGGACGACATGAATAATCCAAGAAGTGTTGAGATAAAAGCAAAAAGGCCGATCTTGCACTAAAACGGAAGCCGCCTGGCAATTATTACTGACAGTCGCTGGAAACGATCATTGTGGGGACCGTGTAAGGCCCTCCGTCATTTGGAGGGAGCGGCCCGGCCCCAAGGTAATGGCACTAAAGGCGAGGAGGGCATGCATTTTTTAAAGTTGTTCTACTGGAGAAAAAAACAAGGACAATTGCGCTCGTGAAGCCGTTGGACGCAGGAGGCGGGATCAAACAGGAGGCGGGATCAAACAGGAGGCGGGATCAAGCGGCAGGCGGGATCAAACAGGAGGCGGGATCAAACGGGAGGCGGGATCAAATGGGAGGCGGGATCAAACGAGAGGCGGGATCAACAATCGCCAGGTTTGAGCTCCTGATTATTTGTCGCCACGGGAGCCAAATGATTGACATCATCACAATCCTAATAATTGCCGTGGAAACAGCGCTGAGGTTGTCACGTCTGTGATTGACAAACATGCTGCCTGACAACGTGAGTGCCAGACAACACCCGGGACATCGCCGCACTCCAGTCCAGTCACGCAAGGCTGGCACTGGAGACTGGTCCTGACCCGGGACCACACACCCTTCTGTTCTTTCATCAGGCTGGCTGCTTTTTTAAGTCCGCCTAAGACCGAGTCACAGGGAGATTTTGAAGTCAGCCTTAGACCGAGTCACAGGAAGGTTTGAAAGTTCACCTTAGACCAAGTCACAGGGAGGTTTTGAAGTCGGCCTTAGACCGAGGCACAGGGAGGTTTGGAAGACAGCCTTAGAATGAGTCACAGGCAGGTTTGGAATTTGGTCTTAGACCCAGTCACTTGGAGGTTTTGAAGTCAGCCTTAGACCAAGTCAAAGGGAGGTTTTGAAGTCCGCCTTAAACCAAGTCAAAGGGAGGTTTTGAAGTCAGCCTTAGACCAATTCACAGGGAGGTTTTGAAGTCAGCCTTAGACTGAGGCACAGGGAGGTTTGGAAGACAGCCTTAGACCGAGTCACAGGAAGGTTTGAAAGTTCGGCTTTGACCGAGTCACAGGGAGGTTTTGAAGTCCGACTTAGACACAGTCACATGGGGGTTTGGAAGTGTGCCTTAGACTGAGTCAAAGAGAGATGTTGAAGTCAGCCTTAGACTGAGGCACAGGGATGTTTGGAAGTGTGCCTTAGACCAAGTCACAGGGAGGTTTTGAAGTCAACCTTAGACTGAGGCACAGGGATGTTTGGAAGTGTGCCTTAGACCAAGTCACAGGGAGGTTTGGAAAACAGCCTTAGACTGTGTCGAAGAGAAATTTTGAACTCAGCCTCAGACTGAGGCACAGGGAGGTTTGGAAGACGGCCTTAGACCAAGTCACAGGGAAATTTTGAAGTCAGCCTTAGACCGAGTCACAGGAAGGTTTGAAAGTTCGCCTTAGACCGAGTCACAGGGAGGTTTTGAAGTCCGACTTAGACCGAGGCACAGGGAGGTTTGGAAGTCGGTCTTAGACACAGTCACATGGAGGTTTTGAAGTCAGCCTTAGACCAAGTCAAAGGGAGGTTTTGAGGTCTGCCTTAAACCAAGTCAAAGGGAGGTTTTGAAGTCAGCCTTAGACCAAGTCAAAGGGAGGTTTTGAAGTCTGCCTTAAACCAAGTCAAAGGGAAGTTTTGAAGTCAGCGTTAGACCAAGGCAAAGGGAGGTTTTGAAGTCAGCCTTAGACCGAGTCGCAGAGGTTTGAAAGTCTGCCTTAGACCGAGTCACAGGGGAGGTTTTGAAGCAGCCTTGGACTGCGTCACATGGAGGTTTTGAAGTCAGCCTTAGACCGAGTCACAGGTTTTGCAACATTCCTTCCCAGATGGACTCAGTCAGAATGTAAGACACAGATCATGTTGTCTTATCAACTCGTGACTGACTTTTATCTTCTGCAGAATCGCTTTCTAAATGCTCTGAATTTCTTCCTGTTTTTCAGCAGAACAATGCAGAGGTTTTTGTGGAAGTACTGGTCAGTTCTGCCCAGACCGTGTAGATGACATAGAACCCAGACCCATCAGGTCACCAATTAAATGTCTACCACACTATTTAAAATGGACCACGTATGCAAAACCAGCTTTTCTTACCTAGTGCTTCCTGTTTTTGTGTTTTGGGGTCTGCATAAGTCCCGGACATTCGAAGTCAAACCTTGGAGACATGGCAGAGATGTTTATAAAACAATCTTGCCTTCCTTCTTACTTGGAACATCCTCAATTTGGGACTATGCTTGAAGTTGTTGACGTCAGGAGATTTCTGCAGTTATGGTCAAGTTTTACCCAAAGAGCTTTGTGCGAGTCCGCCATCATAGTCCGACTTGGCCAGTCCCTTTCTTTAATAAACAACCTGCAGATTGAATGACTGAGCACAGCACAGCACAGCGGGTCACGCCCCTCGACCATGACCTGTTTACCAAGGTGGAAGAAAAAGTAGTTCCCATCAATCAGGTTTCATTGAGACAAGATCCCAGTGGTAGAGTGACTCTACACTGTGATCCTGGTCTTGATAATCCTGATCTCAAATAACTTGAAGACAGGTCTTTACCCAATTTGGGTCAGCCATGGATTAATTGAGGTGAAATTGGCGCCCTCTTGTGGACAAAGACAGAAACCACAGTCCATGACCACAAATCTCTCAAAATCAGTTTAAAAGACCAAGGAACTCTCGCCAGCCCTATGGCCAACAAATAACTCACTTCTTGCTCATTGAAGTGTGCGGACATTATTAAACACACATTAAAGAACACATATGTACATCCATTACAGTGCATGATGGGTAATTTATGCCAAACACTTTCTCCACACGTTCCCATGTTTAGCTGCTTGATATTTCTGATTGATTAAAAACTTTGAGGTCGTCGTAAGTTTTTACATTTTTTTATTCAAACTTTACTTAACCAGGGAAAAAATCCCACTGAGGTTAAATTTTTTTTTTCAAGGGAGTCTTGGCCAAGAGGCAGCAAAATTACAAGTAAAATGACCTCCACGTTCCACATTAAATGACCTTCATGTTCCACATTAAATGACCTTCACGTTCCACATTAAATGACCTTCACGTTCCACATTAAATGACCTTCACGTTCCACATTAAATGACCTTCACGTTCCACATTAAATGACCTTCACGTTCCACATTAAATGACCTTCACGTTCCACATTAAATGACCTTCATGTTCCACATTAAATGACCTTCACGTTCCACATTAAATGACCTTCACGTTCCACATTAAATGACCTTCACGTTCCACATTAAATGACCTTCACGTTCCACATTAAATGACCTTCACGTTCCACATTAAATGACCTTCACGTTCCACATTAAATGACCTTCACGTTCCACATTAAATGACCTTCATGTTCCACATTAAATGACCTTCACGTTCCACATTAAATGACCTTCACGTTCCACATTAAAATGACCTTCACGTTCCACATTAAATGACCTTCACGTTCCACATTAAATGACCTTCATGTTCCACATTAAATGACCTTCATGTTCCACATTAAATGACCTTCACGTTCCACATTAAAATGACCTTCACGTTCCACATTAAATGACCTTCACGTTCCACATTAAATGACCTTCGCGTTCCACATTAAATGACCTTCATGTTCCACATTAAATGACCTTCATGTTCCACATTAAATGACCTTCATGTTCCACATTAAATGACCTTCACGTTCCACATTAAATGACCTTCACGTTCCACATTAAATGACCTTCATGTTCCACATTAAATGACCTTCACGTTCCACATTAAATGACCTTCATGTTCCACATTAAATGACCTTCATGTTCCACATTAAATTACCTTCATGTTCCACATTAAATGACCTTCACGTTCCACATTAAATGACCTTCACGTTCCACATTAAATTATCTTCACGTTCCACATTAAATGATCTTCACGTTCCACATTAAATGACCTTCATGTTCCACATTAAATGACCTTCACGTTCCACATTAAATGATCTTCACGTTCCACATTAAATGACCTTCATGTTCCACATTAAATGACCTTCACGTTCCACATTAAATGACCTTCACGTTCCACATTAAATGACCTTCATGTTCCACATTAAATGACCTTCACGTTCCACATTAAATGACCTTCACGTTCCACATTAAATGACCTTCACGTTCCACATTAAAATGACCTTCACGTTGCACATAAATGACCTTCACGTTCCACATTAAATGACCTTCATGTTCCACATTAAATGACCTTCACGTTCCACATTAAATGACCTTCACGTTCCACATTAAATGACCTTCACGTTCCACATTAAATGACCTTCACGTTCCACATTAAATGACCTTCACGTTGCACATTAAAATGACCTTCACGTTGCACATAAATGACCTTCACGTTCCACATTAAATGACATCAAGTACAACAGCAACAAATACGTGAGGCTGCTTTAAAATCTCTCAGCTTGGATTTAAAAGCGTTTAAGGAGAACAATTCAGTCTCTTGGTAACAAGTTCCAAGCACAAGAAGCTGCAGGGACTAAGCTAAGTTAAGTTAAAGTCGCAATGATTGTCACACACACACCAGGTGTGGTGAAATGTGTCCTCTACATTTGACCCATCCCCCTTTTCACCCCCTGGGAGGTGAGGGGAGCAGTGAGCAGCAAAACGTTTTGGTATCCAAAATGTTTTGGTATACTGGACGATTCAAAGTTCCTTTCACTGGAACTAAGGAGCCAAGCCCAACTCCTGAAAAGCAACCCTGCACCATAATTCCTCCTCCACCAAATTTCACATTCGGCACAATGCAGTCCAAAATGTAGCGTTCTTCTGGCAACCTCCAAACCCAGACGGGTCCATCAGATTGCCAGATGGACTTGGTGAAGTATGGCTTAGATGCAGCTGCTCGGCCATGGAAACCCATTCCATGAAGCTCTCTGCGTACTGTACGTGGGCTAATTGGAAGGTGACATGAAGTTTGAAACTCTGTAGCAACTGACTGTGCAGAAAGTCTTTACACTAAGCTGACCTCGCTGTCAGTTTACCTGGCCTACCACTTGGTGGCTGAGTTGCTGTTGTTCCCAAACTCTTCACTTTTCTTATATTCAATCAATCAATCAATTAATCAATCAATCATTGTTTATTTATATAGCCCTAAATCACAAGTGTCTCAAAGGGCTGCACAAACCATAACGACATCCTCGATATAGAGCCCACATAAGGGCAAGGAAAAACTCACCCCAGTGGGATGTCGGTGACAGTGACAATGATGACTATGAGAAACCTTGGAGAGGACCACATATGTGGGCAACCCCCTCCCCCCCTCCTTGGGGGTGGGTGGGGGGGGGGGTTGATAAAGTGGACTTTGGAATATTTAGAAGAGAGGACATTTCACGACTGGTGTCAGGTTGAACACTGTTGACATCTTTTAAACAAAATAAGAAGCAAGGAATTAAACAGAGACAGAATTACATTTGGCTCAATTGAGGAGAGACGTCTGGACTGTAGTCTTTGTACACTCTCACCACCTCTGACGAAATATTGTACGCCTCCTCTTTTATTAGGACTTTCCCTGATTACATGGCAACAGCTGTTTCCAAGGGACGGGGGTCGTAAATAGCCATTGCCTTTGATGACAGACAGTTTAAAGAAAAGGTTGTGAAACAGTTCAAACAAAAGGTCCCTGGAGCTTGGGCCGGTCTTGCTGACTACAACGCATCGAAGAAACAGAACACCTTCATGTTGCTTCCCATCCAACATAGTCGAGTTTTACAAGCTTTCTTCTTGGCAGGGTCGAAGACAGCTTTTGTCTTCTCGCAGGGAACTCATTGAAGCAGATAACTATTGGCGCACATCCTCCCAGTTTCAGTGTTGGTGCACATCCTCTCAGTTTCAGTGTTGGTGCACATCCTCTCAGTTTCAGTGTTGGCGCACATCCTCTCAGTTTCAGTGTTGGCGCACATCCTCTCAGTTTCAGTGTTGGTGCACATCCTCTCAGTTTCAGTGTTGGCGCACATCCTCTCAGTTTCAGTGGTGGTGCACATCCTCTCAGTTTCAGTGGTGGTGCACATCCTCTCAGTTTCAGTGTTGGTGCACAACCTCTCAGTTTCAGTGTTGGTGCACATCCTCTCAGTTTCAGTGTTGGTGCACATCCTCTCAGTTTCAGTGTTGGCGCACATCCTCTCAGTTTCAGTGTTGGCGCACATCCTCTCAGTTTCAGTGTTGGTGCACATCCTCTTAGTTTCAGTGTTGGTGCACATCCTCTTAGTTTCAGTGTTGGTGCACATCCTCTTAGTTTCAGTGTTGGTGCACATTCTCTCAGTTTCAGTGTTGGTGCACATCCTCTCAGTTTCAGTGTTGGCGCACATCCTCTCAGTTTCAGTGTTGGTGCACATTCTCTCAGTTTCAGTGTTGGTGCACATCCTCTCAGTATCAGTGTTGGTGCACATCCTCTCAGTTTCAGTGTTGGTGCACATTCTCTCAGTTTCAGTGTTGGTGCACATCCTCTCAGTATCAGTGTTGGTGCACATCCTCTCAGTTTCAGTGTTGGTGCACATCCTCTCAGTTTCAGTGTTGGTGCACATCCTCTCAGTTTCAGTGTTGGTGCACATCCTCTCAGTTTCAGTGTTGGCGCACATCCTCTCAGTTTCAGTGTTGGTGCACATCCTCTCAGTTTCAGTGTTGGTGCACATCCTCTCAGTTTCAGTGTTGGTGCACATCCTCTTAGTTTCAGTGTTGGTGCACATCCTCTTAGTTTCAGTGTTGGTGCACATCCTCTCAGTTTCAGTGTTGGCGCACATCCTCTCAGTTTCAGTGTTGGCGCACATCCTCTCAGTTTCAGTGTTGGCGCACATCCTCTCAGTTTCAGTGTTGGCGCACATCCTCTCAGTTTCAGTGTTGGTGCACATCCTCTCAGTTTCAGTGTTGGCGCACATCCTCTCAGTTTCAGTGTTGGCGCACATCCTCTCAGTTTCAGTGTTGGTGCACATCCTCTTAGTTTCAGTGTTGGTGCACATCCTCTTAGTTTCAGTGTTGGTGCACATCCTCTTAGTTTCAGTGTTGGTGCACATCCTCTTAGTTTCAGTGTTGGCGCACATCCTCTTAGTTTCAGTGTTGGTGCACATCCTCTTAGTTTCAGTGTTGGTGCACATCCTCTTAGTTTCAGTGTTGGTGCACATTCTCTCAGTTTCAGTGTTGGTGCACATCCTCTCAGTTTCAGTGTTGGCGCACATCCTCTCAGTTTCAGTGTTGGTGCACATTCTCTCAGTTTCAGTGTTGGTGCACATCCTCTCAGTATCAGTGTTGGTGCACATCCTCTCAGTTTCAGTGTTGGTGCACATTCTCTCAGTTTCAGTGTTGGTGCACATCCTCTCAGTATCAGTGTTGGTGCACATCCTCTCAGTTTCAGTGTTGGTGCACATCCTCTCAGTTTCAGTGTTGGCGCACATCCTCTCAGTTTCAGTGTTGGCGCACATCCTCTCAGTTTCAGTGTTGGTGCACATCCTCTTAGTTTCAGTGTTGGTGCACATCCTCTTAGTTTCAGTGTTGGTGCACATCCTCTTAGTTTCAGTGTTGGCGCACATCCTCTTAGTTTCAGTGTTGGTGCACATCCTCTTAGTTTCAGTGTTGGTGCACATCCTCTTAGTTTCAGTGTTGGTGCACATTCTCTCAGTTTCAGTGTTGGTGCACATCCTCTCAGTTTCAGTGTTGGCGCACATCCTCTCAGTTTCAGTGTTGGTGCACATTCTCTCAGTTTCAGTGTTGGTGCACATCCTCTCAGTATCAGTGTTGGTGCACATCCTCTCAGTTTCAGTGTTGGTGCACATTCTCTCAGTTTCAGTGTTGGTGCACATCCTCTCAGTATCAGTGTTGGTGCACATCCTCTCAGTTTCAGTGTTGGTGCACATCCTCTCAGTTTCAGTGTTGGCGCACATCCTCTCAGCAGCAGGAGATGTTTCAGACGTCACTTCCATCCTCCCGAGACAAAGATCTCAGGCTCCTTCATCTGTTTCTTTCACACTCGGCGCCTCTAAGTCCTCCTTAACTTTCCAGGCGTGTTGAGAAGAGAACCCACCAGCGTCTGCATGGCAGCACATTAGCATGCATAATCACCTTCTGCAGCGACTGCTGGTGGAAGACAGCACGGGGCCACAGAGGGCCAACATGGTGTGAACATCTGTGTTATTACGCTGCACATTGAAGCTTTGTGAACTGCATGTGGATTATGTCTGCTGCTGCTGTCACTAACTCTCCTAACTCAATACTCTTTTATTCCCCCCCAGGTGGAAGTTCACATACGCTCTTAAGAGCCTCCAGCGTCTTCACTTAGGCTCCTTCATTATTTATTGGCCGGGTAGTTTGTTTACGTCACCATCTTACATTTGTAATGGACCTCCAGTCCAGCTAAATAACCTCATATTTGATTAAAATAACAATAGAAATGGCAATATTTGAGTATTATCTTCACCGTGACTGGGAACTGTTGACGTTTTAGACTTTTTAAATAAACTAATCGACAGAACAGAATAATACACAATAACTATACTATTCCAGTTTCAAAAGCAAATCCGGCACAGCAACATCCAGAATATCAGCATGTATTAAGTGTGTATACCAGTCAGTATGTATTATGTGTGTATACCAGTCAGTATGTATTATGTGTGTATACCAGTCAGTGTGTATTATGTGTGTATACCAGTCAGTATGTATTATGTGTGTATACCAGTCAGTATGTATTATGTGTGTATACCAGTCAGTATGTATTATGTGTGTATACCAGTCAGTATGTATTATGTGTGTATACCAGTCAGTATGCATTATGTGTGTATACCAGTCAGTATGTAATATGTGTGTATACCAGTCAGTGTGTATAATGTGTGTATACCAGTCAGTATGTATTATGTGTGTATACCAGTCAGTGTGTATTATGTGTGTATACCAGTCAGTATGTATTATGTGTGTATACCAGTCAGTGTGTATTATGTGTGTATACCAGTCAGTGTGTATTATGTGTGTATACCAGTCAGTATGTATTATGTGTGTATACCAGTCAGTATGTATTATGTGTGTATACCATTCAGTATGTATTATGTGTGTATACCAGTCAGTGTGTATTATGTGTGTATACCAGTCAGTGTGTATTATGTGTGTATACCAGTCAGTGTGTATTATGTGTGTATACCAGTCAGTATGTATTATGTGTGTATACCAGTCAGTATGTATTATGTGTGTATACCAGTCAGTATGTATTATGTGTGTATACCAGTCAGTATGTATTATGTGTGTATACCAGTCAGTGTGTATTATGTGTGTATACCAGTCAGTATGTATTATGTGTGTATACCAGTCAGTATGTATTATGTGTGTATACCAGTCAGTATGTATTATGTGTGTATACCAGTCAGTATGTATTATGTGTGTATACCAGTCAGTATGTATTATGTGTGTATACCAGTCAGTATGTATTATGTGTGTATACCAGTCAGTGTGTATTATGTGTGTATACCAGTCAGTATGTATTATGTGTGTATACCAGTCAGTGTGTATTATGTGTGTATACCAGTCAGTATGTATTATGTGTGTATACCATTCAGTATGTATTATGTGTGTATACCAGTCAGTATGTATTATGTGTGTATACCAGTCAGTGTGTATTATGTGTGTATACCAGTCAGTGTGTATTATGTGTGTATACCAGTCAGTATGTATTATGTGTGTATACCAGTCAGTGTGTATTATGTGTGTATACCAGTCAGTATGTATTATGTGTGTATACCAGTCAGTGTGTATTATGTGTGTATACCAGTCAGTGTGTATTATGTGTGTATACCAGTCAGTATGAGTTGGACTATCAACATTTAACCATTTTATTATTACCCTTTTTAATTCGATGCATATTGGAAAAAAAAGGTTTTGGACTCTGACCAAGTTTTATCCAAACAATGTATTTATTTACTGCTTTATTATATTCCCAAATATTGCAAGGCAGACATTCTGTTGCAAGATGATCAATATTTAAAGTGCTCGTGGGGAATTTGGCAGGACTTGTGAGCACAAGCAGAGCGGAGGCCACGCTGCAGAGGACTGGAGAGGTTAGTCAGGCAAGTCTTGTAAATTCTCACACATGGCCACACAAGCAGGAGACCAAATAACTGTAAGAAATAAAAAGGCAAATCAAAACAAAGGAAATGTCCAACCTGTCACCCATAGGGCTGGGCCATTTGGCAAAAAAAAAAAATCATTATCTGATTTTGATTAATGTCACCATTTTTTTTAGTGTTCGTAATCTTCCAGTTGAATAACGTCAGTTGTAAAACTAAAGAAACTAGAGATTCTACATGTTAAATTAGCGTAGATAAAGCAAATTCCATAAGAAGAAGCAGAGTAACGCTAGCTATGTGCACCTGGACACATTTACTCGGATTAAAAACCTAATTGGAATAAAAATGTTTCATGTAAACACTCGGAATATTCTGACCCGATCACACAAAACTTTATTCCGATGGAGACGGGCGCTTCATGCAAAAAGTCATTCGGATTGTTGCACATGAAAACACATCTTTGACATTTGGTTCCGAATGATCCCTGGTGCAAGTCTTTGATGTCAGATTGTCATGTCTGTTGATCATCTTTTTGTTTGGCCATGTGCTCTTTGTTTTTTGGACACTCAGTTCCTGTTTTTGCACTTCCTTGTTTGTTTTGTTACCATGACTACCCATTAGTTGTCACCTGTCCTTATGTCACGCACCTGTCTCACGTTTTGCAATCGCACACCTGTCACTAATCACCACAGCATTATTTAAACCTGTAGTTGCCAGGTAGTCAGCTGGCGACTTCACCATCTATCCCCCTTTGATGTTTCACAGTTCCATGCCAAGTAAGTTTTTGTTTATAGTTCATAGTTTTTGCCTTTGTGCAAGTCTTTGTTTTCATTAGACAAGTTTGTTCTCCGCCATTGTGCGCGCCTTTTGTTTGCTTTTTTTGTATAGTGTCAAAATAAAAATATGTCTTTACCTTCACGCCATCTCCAGTCAAAGTTCACTTGCATCTCGGGAAAACCACCACCTCATAGTCCAAGTATTGCCACAGATATACTTCGGTGGTGGAGGTGGACTAATATTAATTATCCTGTAATAAAGCGATTGTCTCACTGTTCAACATGTACAGACTTTATGTGCTGTTGACTTTGTTACTTCAAAACTAGAAAAAACTAAAGTATGTTATTGAGTGTCCATGTAACAATAAAAGAAGAGATCTAGTATCTTAACAAGCTGTTTTATTCACAACCTTTAAGCTTCTCCTAGTGCTAACTGCTAGGCTTAAACACGTACACAGAATGTCGTCACATGAAGATGTGCGATAACTTATACATATCGCAACATAAATGGCACACAGCAGCTCCATCTCAGAAAGAGAGGTAAAACAAAAGTAGTGAATGGAAGAAAACAATGACTAATAAATACGGCGATAATGTCAGTCATGTTTGATAAAGTCACTGCCTAGTCAGCACCTACAGTGGGCAAACTTGTACAAAAGATGGCGCTATAGCACAAATAATCACACACCTTTCCGTTTATGTTCGGTTCTGAAAATGCACGTCATAATCAGATCGTTATTGTCAGGGTCCATGTCCACAGGAACATTTTAATCCCATAGATGATCAGATTAAATACATGTTGTCCATGTACCCGTGGCTAATGTACCGACAACACTTTAATGCTTGCAAGTAAGAGGACGCCCATATAAGGAGACGTCAGTTAACTTCTCATGAAGGCCTCACCTGCATTCTTAGCACGCTGCCGTAGTCTGTGGTGCGGAGACAATAGACTGAGAGCAAAGTGAAAATGGAAACATGAACGCGGAGACAGAACACTGCAGCATGCACATAGAGCTGTGGATGCTTGAGTAGTCGGGTTATAAACAATATATTATATTCATCTTCATCAAAGGTTGGATTCTATTGGCCTACGATGAGAATGCATGCAGATGACACTTTCCAGCTGAGTCTGCAGAATGGAGACCGACAGGCTGCAATGCGGTGTAGCGTCCAGAGTGAGGACGGTTCTAGGGTCTGTCCATCCACAGTGTGGAGCCGCTCCTGGGTTACTAATCTTAGCCCCCGTTAGGACATTCAAAATACATTTCTTTGAAGTAATATCACTGGAAGAGTAGCTAACCACGCAACAAACCGAGTAATTTCCGTATTATTCCATCTTTCCTACAATCTGTGATAGTGAAACATTACATTTATATCAACTCAAATTCTGTTGGAAAAACGATGCCAACATAAATGTATTCATCCATCCATCCATTTTTTACAGTTTGTCTCTTTTGCGATCACGGGGGATGCCGGAGCCTATCCCAGCTGCACATGGGCGGAAGGCGGGGTCACCACCTCATCACAGGACCAACACAGATAGACAACATTCACACACTAGGGACCATTTAGTGTTGCCAATCAACCTAAACCCAGGTGCATGTCTTTGGAGGTGGGAGGGGCCTATCCCCAGGTGCATGTCTTTGGAGGTGGGAGTGGCCTATCCCCAGGTGCATGTCTTTGGAGGTGGGAGGGGCCTATCCCCAGTTGCATGTATTTGGAGGTGGGAGGGGCCTATCCCCAGGTGCATGTCTTTGGAGGTGGGAGGGGCCTATCCCCAGGTGTATGTCATTGGAGGTGGGAGGGGCCTATCCCCAGGTGCATGTCTTTGGAGGTGGGAGGGGCCTATACCCAGGTGTAGGTCATTGGAGGCGGGAGGAAGCCGGAGTACCCGGAGAGAACCCGCGCAGTCCTGAAGAGAACATGCAAACTCCACAAAGAAAGACCCTGAGCCCGAGGATCAAACCCAGGACCTTTGTAATATGCGGCACACAGACTGACCCCTGTGCCACCGTGCTGCCCTAAATGTATTAAAATGATAAAATTATATTCCGTGACGGAATCTTTGGAACTTTTCGTTCTGCAGACAGTGAAATTTAGCTAACAAATATGAAAGTTCTCGTTCATCAGGTCTTTGAAGTCTCAGTTGTTTGCAACTGGACTGTTTGCTTTGTCTTGGAAGATGTTTGGTCTCTCATCTGAGTAGACTTCATCACTTCATGATCATAGACTTAGATTGTTAAATCTAGTCTTGGACTTAGATTGGTCACATCTAGTCGTAGACTAAGGTTGCTCACAACTAGTCTTAGACTTAGATTGGTCAGATCAATCAATCAAACAATCAATCAATCAATAAATCAACGTATACTTACATAGCCCTAAATCACAAGTGTCTCAAAGGGCTGCACAAGAGACAACGACATCCTGGGCTCAGATCCCACATCAGGGCAAGAAAAAACTCAACCCAATGGGATGACAATGAGAAACCTTGGACAGGACCACAGATGTGGGGACACAATTTAAGTCTGTGATCACAAAGTGAAGAAGCCTACTCAGACAAGAGTCCAAAGTTCTTCTAAGACAAACCAAACATTCCAGTTGTGATGACTGAAGGTCCTGAGATGACAAACAGATACTTCTGGATCAGACGTGTGTAATCTGTTTTAAAATTGTTCCTTTACATCTGAAAGAGTGTCTACAATATAGAGTGTGATATGGATTCTAAGCCACATTGTCCTTAGTTTTTGGCCAAAGGAACACTGTTTGTCTGGCACTGGTTCCAAGTGGGACCTGCTCCCCCAGACCCATCAGATGGAAGTTCCTTACAAGTTCTGCTGCTGCACGGTGCTGCCACCTACCTAGCATGGGTCTGTCATTCCAGGACCTGATGGTTTTATATTGGAAAACCTTTTCTCAGAGGGCAAAACACGTCTGTGTGATTACTTATATTTTTCCTTTATTAAATTCCATGCATTTCCTCTTCCTCACAGCCCGAATCAGACTCCAAAGTCATCTTTCCTCCAATTGTGGCCCCGAGTTGACACAACCTGAAGTTCACCCCGATTTCCTGGCGGCACTAATCTCCTGGGAGCATTTGACTGCACACAGCTCTGTTTGTCTCGGGCTCGCACCCGGCCACCCTAGGGCAGGTGGCGCTAATGGCCTCTGCAGGAACCAACACTGGTCCCTTAGCGTTGATCCTAATGAGAGCAGGAACCAACACACACTTTCTTCTGACTGGGGAATTTGATGATTAAAAATGGTTCTTTGCAGCGACATGACAGTTCTGGCTTCTCGGGGCTTTTATGCAAAGTAGCAATGGCAGCCAGTCCGCCGTGTGGAAATAGAAACACCAGACTGTACTTTGATTTGTGCGCTCGGAATTAGCAAGTGTTACACAAACTCAGCATGTGAGTAGCAGCCACTGATTAATTGGACAAAATGAATCACATTTACATTTACCCACCACAATATTAGCATCCGCAGCAGCAAGGGAGAAAACTTAGTTCAGTAAAACAATTATTTATATACAAATCTTGTTCTCATCATGAAAGTTTAGCTGTTATTTTTCTTTTTAGCTGTACATTGATTGATTGATTAAGAGTTTTATTAGTCCATTGCACAGTAGAGTACATATTCCATACTATTGACCACTAAATGGTAACACCCCGATAAGTTTTTCAACATGTTTAAGTCGGGGTCCACCGTTTCTTGAAGGGGAACTGCACTTTTATGGAATTGTGCCTCTCGTTCACAATCATTATGAAAGACATGACGAGGGTTATATTTAAAAAAAAATGCATTCTAAATATTAAATAAACGTGAATA
The DNA here is from genome assembly GCF_033978795.1 of Nerophis ophidion. Classification (NCBI taxonomy): domain Eukaryota; kingdom Metazoa; phylum Chordata; class Actinopteri; order Syngnathiformes; family Syngnathidae; genus Nerophis; species Nerophis ophidion. The sequence continues at coordinate 53,998,925 of NC_084625.1, read as the reverse complement.
AATGTTTGATTACAGCGGAGCCAATGAGAGGTCCTCTATTCCACCCATAAATCAGATAAATTAACATTCAAAAAGTGTCAACAATACTCCATTTACATTTGGTGACCTAAATATTAAGAAATATTTATTATAAATATGAACAAGTATTAGTGATGTTGTTATTATAAATATGAACAAGAATGAGTGATATTGTTATTATATATCAATATTATAAAGTATTAGTGATGTTGTTATCATAAATATTATAAAGAATAAAGATAGTTATTATAAATATGAACAAGTATTAGTGATGTTTTTATTATAAATATGAACAAGTATTATTGATATTGTTATTCTAAATATGAACAAGTATTAGTGATATTGTTATTATAAGTTCTACCACAGACAAACTATTTATAGCAACGTCATGATCACTTCCTGTGTGCCTATGTTGACATCACCGAGTGGTTTGCTGCTTCCTCGCTTCCTCGCTCCGTGTAAGTTTATTGTAGATCATAAAGTAGTGTAAACCATGCCTCTCCCCTGAACAGAAGAAGTCTGAGTAGGTATTCCAACAAGTTGGGACACCTTGAAAGCCAATTTTTACGTGGAATTGTCATTTTTAATATAATTCACATTGTTTTCAGTGCATATAAAACTGATTATTCTCTATACAATGTGTTGTATTAATATTTTGGGTGACTGGAACAAAATAAAGGTAATTTAATTTACATGATTCTATGTGTGAAAAATCACCTAAATTTTCTCGCTACAGTACTTGAACTTTGTCCGAACTATTGGAATGGATAATTAATCTACAAATTGAAAGAAAAAAGCTTTGCGTTGTTAATCATTATTAGTATCAAAATGTCGCGTTTACTCTTCACGTTGTGCTTTTTATCATCCTTTTTTAAATAAAAATGAACACTTTGAGCACCCTTACACGGGAACTTGACTATGCTGGGCTTCCACAATTCACAAATGTAAAGAAACTTAGACCCGTGCTTTTCTGAAAATGAGTTTTGAACCTGCGATGAGGTGGCGACTTGTCCAGAGTGTACGCCGCCTTCCGCCTGAATGCAGCTCAGATAGGTTCCAGCGACCCCCCACTATCCCAAAAGAGACAAGCGGTAGATAATATCTTGAACAATTGTGACCAAAAAAGATTTAAAAAAAATACTCAACCAGGTTCACTGGTTGGTGGATTGAAACATTTTATTCTTGGAAGCTGTAAAACCAGACTGCCTTTAGGTGTCATGTCCCTAATGATTGTGTTCCAGAACCTACAAAGCACTGAATATTATTACAATAATTAATGAAATGTCATTTTCGAGTCATATAAGGGTAATCAAATATTAATGCCAGATTTGTTTCAGGATGTTTTGTTTGCGGCGTTCCACTCGCAGTCGCCACCTTACTCGTCTCCAGTGGATTCGGGTCACTTGGCCTGGCGACCCTCTGCCCTACCCTGACTTTTGAACTATCTGAGTTTTTTTCTAGGGACATCTGGAATCCGTCCTTTAAGAGGGGGGTGCTGTTATGATCCGCTGCCCGGATCATGTTCTGTTTGGTTTTCGGACTCCCTCAGTTCCTGTTTTTTGCACCCCTAGGTTTTGTTTTCTGTTACCCTGGGTGCTTATTGTCTTCACCTGTCTCTGATTGGTGTTCAGGATGCTCACCTGTTTCCCGAGCACTGATCAGAGTCCTATTTAATCTTGCACTTGCCGGTCAGTCAGTCTGTCTTCCTAATTTGCTATGTGCAACAGTTGACGGCGGTTTAATTCCTGTTCTTTTATGCTAGCTCCCACGCCTGCCCCCTCAAGCTTTGCTTCCCGTGCTATTAGCAGACCTTTGTTTTTCCCTGTATGATTTATCCCAATAAATCATTTCCGACCCGCACGCTGTGTCCGGAGTCCGTCTGCATTTTAAGAGAACGACCCCCGCATCACCATGCGACCCGGCGGTCACATGTTTGTCTGAAATGCAAAAGCAGAGGAAAGGCATTCACCCCCCTTTTCTTCCCCATGATTGCTGGCTTTAATTCATGTGAATAATTACAGATAATCACAGTCGATTATGCACCTAATGATCATATGACCAATAATGGCATTTCATGAGGATTTGGACTTTAGCAACGATGTGCAGTTAATGAACGTGAAAAGGATTCCACTTTGTTATGCCCCCAAACTATTTACAGTATATCTGCATGAAATGACAACATGAAGAAGTAGTTCAGAGCATTATTAATAACTCATTTGTAAATACTGGGCAAGACCTACAAGATCCTTTATCTGAGGACTGGAATTATACCACAGACAGTTTGGTGTTCATCACTGTGACAGAAGAGGACTCATTTATATTCTCCACAAATGCAAACTGTAATCATTCACTGACTCATTAAATAAATGAGGAAATTATAAAAATCATTAAACATATCTCCAAACCGATTCATCAATTGTAAGGGAAATTCCCAGACCAAAAAAAAATAAAAAAAAATAATAGCAGAATTATTGAGAAATGTTTGAGCAACTCTTTGGATCAATTAATTTGACAGTCAAGTACGCAGCAAAGCCCAAGAATGTGTCGGAGAGGAACAATACGAGGTGATTTAGTGACACAAATCATAAAATCTTGGAACAGAATGAGCAAGAAACGTAAACTATCAATTTGACAAAGGAGAACAAGTATGAAGGTCTAAAAGGAGGACAACAACAATGTCTGATATTATTTTTAACTGAAGGCATTTATCCATTCATGTCACATGTGTGGTGCTCTTATTTTGCCTCTACTTCATGTTTGCTGTCTGTGTTTTGCAGCACCTTTACGTACTTAGGTACTCCACGTTTAAAGAAAACCTGCATTTTTAAGGTGTGGCGGCTAATATTTTGCCACGGCGGATCAGTTGCATTAAGGGGAAAACCTTATTGTAACTTTTTAATGCATGTTCAAACTAAAATGGCTCCAATGACCATTTATTGATAGTGTACACCTCCAAATACTCCCACATGACACTCAAGCTACACCGGTAGAATACTCTGTAAGGCTTCCAGAAAGATTGATAGATACACTTCCAGCGCATTACTATTCCAGCAATGACTTTGTACATGTTGCATTTTTGTTCTCCCCTTAAGGTTTGTTCCCGCCTGGAACCACACGCTTAACACAATGATTGGGAGAGGTTGAAATATAAAAAATGACCTTTGCTCGGGGGTGCAGGTGCCATTAGCGAAAGGTCACTCAAGACAACACATTTAGCATTAGCGAGTCACTGGCAGGGTTATGGATCACACCGGAAACCAGACTTCAGTGGTCACACTTCTACAGAACATGTACAGTTTCCTGTGACCCAGGTTTGGTTTTGCTTTAAAGACTTCTTGTGGTACAGTATCAAGTCCCAATCCAATAATCTATTAATACGATTCAATACAAGCACTAATCTTGCATCCAGTCCGTCTAATGCAAGCTATCCCTGTCTGGTTTCACCACATAAATTGCCCTAAAGACTATATTCCTCCAAAGGTCAGTCTAGGTTACCTACTAATGGGTGTGAAGTTGAGGCTAACAGTGGGGGTTAGCTGGAATAATGCATAATAACTAGCTTTTGGACGTGCGCCCGTTGTCCTGGCCCTGCATGGATGAAGCTTTTACAAAAGCCGAGGGAGGCAAGTAATATATGTGATTATGGAATACAAACATCACGGTTGCCGTTTAAGAGAATGTGACTCAAATTCAGATGAACGGCTGGACCCAAAGTGTGAGGGATGTAACTGTTTTCCCGGGGCGCTCGCCAGGAATGGCCATTGTTTACTTTGTAACCCGTACAAATTGGCACGAGTGAAACGGTGCCCAAGCAGTGTCTGAACTGACACCTAGAAAATGGGAAACTTTTTATTTGTTAGTGCTGAACAGAGTGGTCAATTGTGGTAATTATTGCAGAAATACAAAAAATGCGCAGAATGATCAAGGGTTTGTCAAATGAACATGATTGGTGTTTAATGAGGACGTGTCTGTTGCGATCCGTCACATATGGTTTATACTTCCAGTTGTTGTATCACTGTTGTTCTACACTCTTACTTCCTGTTTAGTCCGTCACCATGGTTGCTCATTGATCCCACCTGCTAATCACTGTTTCTGCACACCTGTCACTTTTTGATTACTCCCCTATTTAAGCCTGTCCCTTTTCATTATTCTTTCCGGGACTCTAATTTGCCTTCGAGCAACATTCACGACTGTCTACTACCCGTATGTATTTTCTCGCTAGCTCTTACGCTAAGCCACTCGATATTCCAGCTTTCATGCTGAATGTTTTTTGTTTACTCTTTTGTGTGCTTCGTGTCAAGCATAGTTTTTGTATTTTCTATTCCTAGCTTTCATGCTAGCGCCCTTGGTTTATTTTTGTCTGTTAGCTCCAGTGTTTTTGTTCATAGTCTGTTTTTGTTAAGTGTAATAAATAATTTAAACTTACCGTTGCTGTGTTCATGCCGACGCATCCACGAAGGGACCAATTTGGCATCACTATGCCAACCAGTTGTAACAGTGTCACCTTGTTGGCGTGTTAGGGTTCTATTTTTGTGTTAATGTGGTCATCAGTTCATGTAAACACTTCAATTCAAGTGCATAGCAGATCGATGAATACAAGTAGTGTCATGATCCGTAACCCGGTCATGGCATGATTTAGGTTTGGTGGTTTAGTCCGTTTCCTGTGTGCACCCTCTTTCCTTGTTAAAAACACAAGCTAGGAACCAGGAACCAGCAGACAGGAAACGAGGACCAAGAAGCCAGCAAGCTGCAAACAGCTATCGGCATACAGGATACTGCAAACAGTCCACGGCACATAGCTTACAGGTACAATACTCCAGCCCCGACTGGAGGGCGAGGCAGGTCTAAAAAGCAGCCGGCTGATTGACAGCTTGTGTGGCCAGGTGCCAATCAGCCGCAGCTGAGGTGAAACAGCGCTCAGGTAGACAGGCAGGAAACTGGACAAAAATAAGAGCGTTGACAGGAAATAAAACAAACACAAACTGAAACATAAAAAAACTATCAGTGACAAGCCTGACAAGTAGGGCTTCACATTTCCTGACGAAAAAGGTATAGGCTGAAGCTAAAAGCGTATTATGTCGACCCTTTACACTTTCACTTTGTACGTGTCAAGTAGAGAAAAGAAAGCAACAAATCGATCTTAGAATAAAGAAACACAAGAAAGGACTCTAGAGTCTCTGTCAAAATAATAGTACTTGATTGTTAAGAATGTAAATACTTGCATTTACCAATATATCAGTTAAAGTACCGCACTAGGCGTGGCAAAATTATTCTCTGCATTTGACCCTTGATCACTCCCTGGGAGGTGAGGGGAGCAGTGAGCAGCAGGATTTATTTTTGCTGATTTAACCCCCAATTCCAACTTTTGATAATGAGTGCCAAGCAGGGAGGTAATGGCTCACATTTTTATAGTTTTTGGTTTGACTTGGCTGGGGTTTGAACTCTCAACCTAGTGAGGGCGGAGAATCTAACCACTAGGCCACTGAGTAGGTTACATATGCCAGTCAGATAAATACATATGTACATACATATACACATATCTACACATACTATTGTTCAAATGCACCATTGGGTTGGTAATGGAGTTTATTCAAAAGTTGTGGCAGTCTCTGTGCGTCGGCTTGTTTCAGAACTCACCAGACATTACTCACACAATACCACCTTTGGGGACTTGATGCAGGTGTCTGATTCTGCATTACCACCAAAATGAAGCACAGATAGCCACTTTTTGTGTTTCGGTACAGATGCAAAGTGTGGTCAGAATTCAAAACGTCGAGGAATAATAATGGCTCAATTTAGGGATTTTACGATGAAGGTTTTATGTTGCCGATCCCGATCCACAAGAACGGCCGATACCAATCACGAGTATCAACATTACATTTATAGGGCGGGGAGGAAGAATGGCAAAAAGGGTAATTGTACTGGTTGATAAAGAGACTGTGGCAAGCGCAATAGGGAGGTAATTGGGCGTCAAAACTATCAATAAAGATGACGCTGGGGCTAACGCTGCTTTGAAACGTGCCTCGCCTGCTGTGCTCACAAAGATACGTAGACGCCCACGTAGCGCAACTTAATGCAAGTGACATGACGGAATGTTGTCATAAATTCCTACAATTTGGGTTTTAAAGTGTGACAAGCTTTGCTTTTTACTTGGCTAAACAATTAAATAACCAGTCAGATGGACTGGTAACATAGCTAACTTGTGCCCCTGCTGTGCTCATAAAGATACGTAGACGCCCACGTAGCGCAAGTTAATACAAGTGAAATGACTGAGCGTTGTCACAATTTCCTTCAATTTGTGTTTTAAAGTATAACAATCTTTGTTTTTTACTTTGCTAAACAGGTAGATAACCAGTCAGATGGACTGGTAACATAGCTAACTCGCCCCCCTGCTGTGCTCACAAAGATACGTAGACGCCCACGTAGTGCAAGTTAATGCAAGTGACATGACGGAATGTTGTCACAAATTCCTACAATTTGGGTTTTAAATTGTGACAAGCTTTGCTTTTTACTTGGCTAAAGAATTAAATAACCAGTCAGATGGACTGGTGACATAGCTAACTCGCCCCCCTGCTGTGCTCATAAAGATACGTAGACGCCCACGTAGCGCAACTTAATGCAAGTGACATGACGGAATGTTGTCACAAATTCCTACAATTTGGGTTTTAAATTGTGACAAGCTTTGCTTTTTACTTGGCTAAAGAATTAAATAACCAGTCAGATGGACTGGTGACATAGCTAACTCGCCCCCCTGCTGTGCTCATAAAGATACGTAGACGCCCACGTAGCACAAATTAATGCAAGTGAAATGACTGAATGTTGTCACAATTTCCTTCAATTTGTGTTTTAAAGTATAACAATCTTTGCTTTTTACTTGGCTAAAGAATTAAATAACCAGTCAGATGGACTGGTAACATAGCTAACTCGCCCCCCTGCTGTGCTCACAAAGATACGTAGACGCCCATGTAGCGCAACTTAATGCAAGTGACATGACGGAATGTTGTCACAAATTCCTACAATTTGGGTTTTAAATTGTGACAATCTTTGCTTTTTACTTGGCTAAAGAATTAAATAACCCGTCAGATGGACTGGTAACAAAGCTAACTCGCCCCCCTGCTGTGCTCACAAAGATACGTAGACGCCCACGTAGCGCAACTTAATGCAAGTGACATGACGGAATGTTGTCACAAATTCCAACAATTTGGCTTTTATCTTTGACAATGTGTGTGTTATTCTATTCTACTTAATTCATTCTATTCTAACAAGCACTCATCGGCAAAAGAGATGCTTTTAAAAAAATTGGACGATATTAATTGGTGCGGATTAATCGACACTTTGGAAATAATTTGTAATACAATAGCCCTCTGAAAGTATTAAACATGTCAGTGTCTCACATCAAATCCACAACATTCCCTCATCATTGAGAGTCTGCTCATAAAAAGTCCGACACGTCCTCTGTTGTGTGCGACGTGTGTTAACACGCCTGACATTGCCATACCTGTTTAGAATAGCGCAAAAGGACAAGCTTTATGATGAATTAATAATTGAAAGAGTAATTGGACCGGGTCAAGGTTCTGCCTCTTAACGGGAGCCGTTATTCTCCTTTGTGTGGCCGGCAAAGGGCAAACATCAGATGAAATATTCACCATGAAGAGCCAACACACAATTAGCTGTGACCTAACAGGGCGGACTTCACAAAAAGTCCCAATGCAAAGTGAAGCACATCTCCCGGCGGTCACCTTGCACGGGTTGGTCAACACGGCCGCTAATATGAGCGCCGGCAACGCCCCGGCCGAGACGCCCATCAGCTTGAGTCAACACAGCGCCGCACGTATGATTGAATATGAATGAGTCGGGGACAGGAAGTGCTGTGTTTTAGCTGCGATCCAAGTGTCTGATGGGAGATGAGTGCAGGTCACTTCTCCATCTGCCAGCTTCCCTTCACTCTCCCCGACATGGAGACAAAAGTGCTGCCCGCCCACTCCTTCTACGCTGACAACTTTGCATGTCAACTTTTGACATTGCAGATTTGCCTTCCATTAAGGCGTAATCACGTTAAAGATCTTCTATTATTTGCTGCTGAGCTGCGCACACACAAATCACAGGCAGGTCAAGCGCTGGTCCAAGTCCGCCGTGTGGAGATTTTGTAATGTGCCTTTCGACGCTGACGGCGTGTCCGACTCACTCAAAGCAGGACTGAGCCCGACAAGCCTCTTATTTTTATATTCTTAGAAGAACATGTAGGCTCAAGACAGTCTGTTTGTTTACTTACTACTAAAAGACAACTTTTCTAGTATGTTCCACATTTTATTTAAGGACTAAATGACAATAATAAACATATGTTTCATGTACCCTAAGATTTTTTGTTGAAATAAAAACAACAATGACATATTTGTGGTCCCCTTTATGTAGAAAAGTATAGAAAATTATGGAAATACCAGTACCAACATATTGATATCAGAAAAACCTTGATGTGGACACACAGATAGTGTGAGCCAGAGGGGATTATCGTTCGTGATTAGTATTTATACATACTTGCCAACCTTGAGACCTCCGAATTCAAGAGATTGGGCGGTTGAGTTGGGCGGGGCTAAAGGGGAGGAGTATATCTATAGCTAGAATTCACTGAAATTCAAGTATTTCTTATATATTGTGGAGAGGCGGAACCAGCAGTCCGACAGCGAGGCAGGGCACGCTAAAGCCCAGCCCAAGATGGCGGCGAGGAGGCGTGGCCGGCAGTTCGACAGCAAGGCAGGGCATGCCAGAGCCTGGCCCAAAATGGCGGCAAGGAGGATATATATATATATATATATATATATATATATATATATATATATATATATATATATATGTATATATATATCCATCCATCCATCCATTTCTACCGCTTATTCCCTTTTGGGGTCGCGGGGGGCGCTGGCGCCTATCTCAGCTACAATCGGGCGGGAGGCGGGGTATACCCTGGACAAGTCGCCACTTCATCACAGGGCCAACACAGATAGACAGACAACATTCACACACTAGGGCCCATTTAGTGTTGCCAATCAACCTATCCCCAGGTGCATGTCTTTGGAAGTGGGAGGGGCCTATCCCCAGGTGCATGTCTTTGGAAGTGGGAGGGGCCTATCCCCAGGTGCATGTCTTTGGAAGTGGGAGGGGCCTATCCCCAGGTGCAGGTCTTTGGAGGTGGGAGGGGCCTATCCCCAGGTGCATGTCTTTGGAGGTGGGAGGAAGCTGGAGTACCCGGAGGGAACCCACGCATTCACGGGGAGAACATGCAAACTCCACACAGAAAGATCCCGAGCCTGGATTTGAACCCAGGACTGCAGGACCTTCGTATTGTGAGGCAGACGCACTAACCCCTCTGCCACCGTGAAGCCCATATATATATATATATATATATATATATATATATATATATATATATATATATATATGCATATATATATATATATATATATATATATATATATACACATGTAAGAAATACTTGAATTTCAGTGTTCATTTATATCCATCACGTGTAGACGAGGCCGGTTCAGGGTTCTGTTCTCCCGGAATGCAAGGCGGACGGCTCCGGACTAAGGCGTGAGGTAGGAAATTATTTATTTTATCATAAATCGTAAAAAAAACCACGACAAGCAAAAGGGATGCGAGCCGGTCACACGTGGAAGCTAAGGCTAAACACCTAGCGCAGAAAACAAACAAGACTTACGTAGTCAAAGACTTGGCATGAACGAGATACGAGGCAAAAACTAACGTAGACAGGTAGCATGCAGCAAACACAATGAAGGCATCATTATTGGAAGAAGTGATGTGAGTTCAAACACCCTCCCCCACTGGCATTAACACAAAAAAAAAACACGGGATAATATCTATTAATAGATTTCTTTCAACAAAAATGGAACAGTGGCGACGTCTGCTTTGAGTTCTCCTTTCTGGCCGCCCACAGAAGTGTTGCTGCTCAGTCCATCAAGATGCAGATATTCTGCTAACAACATGACAACTGTGTTGTTAATATCATAGCTATAGAGCGTTTTCCGTTCGGGCTCCAGTACTCTGGAATGCCCTCCCGGTAACAGTTCGAGATGCTACCTCAGTAGAAGCATTTAAGTCTCACCTTAAAACTCATCTGTATACTCTAGCCTTTAAATAGACCTCCTTTTTTAGACCAGTTGATCTGCCGCTTCTTTTCTTTCTCCTATGTCCCCCCCTCCCTTGTGGAGGGGGTCCGGTCCGATGACCATGGATGAAGTACTGACTGTCCAGAGTCGAGACCCAGGATGGACCGCTCGTCGGGACCCAGGATGGACCGCTCGCCTGTATCGGTTGGGGACATCTCTACGCTGCTGATCCGCTTGAGATGGTTTCCTGTGGACGGGACTCTCACTGCTGTCTTGGAGCCACTATGGATTGAACTTTCACAGTATCATGTTAGACCCGCTCGACAGCCATTGCTTTCGGTCCCCTAGAGGGGGGGGGGGGGGGGTTGCCCACATCTGAGGTCCTCTCCAAGGTTTCTCATAGTCAGCATTGTCACTGGCGTCCCACTGGATGTGAATTCTCCCTGCCCACTGGGTGTGAGTTTTCCTTGCCCTTTTGTGGGTTCTTCCGAGGATGTTGTAGTCGTAATGATTTGTGCAGTCCTTTGAGACATTTGTGATTTGGGGCTATATAAATAAACATTGATTGATTGATTGATTGATAATATTCTGCTAACTGCTGAGATGCGGGCAGGTGAGTACAGTACTGCCATCCTGGCAAAAACAGAACCTCTGAATGCAATATGTTCAGCAAACTACTCTGTTAAACCTTCTTCTTCTTCTTCTTCTTGTTCTTCTTCTTGTTCTTCTTCTTCTTCTTCTACGTCGGGAGTTGAAGACTACTTGTGCATTAAAACTGGCAAGAAGATCAAGTGGACTGTACGGGTGTGGCATGGGTACCCAAAGAAGGCGTGCCAGCTAATTAGCCATTCCAGTCCACCTCGGAGACGGTGCCGGGGCCCGGCGGGCCGTCAGGAGCCGTCTGGATCCCTGCTGTGATGAAAGGCGTCGAGCTGTCACGCAGATTTGATTGGATGCCGTTTAATCGCCGCAGTCTGGTTGGACGGCGCCTGGGTTAATTGTCAGCCAACCTGGTCTTTAAAGGCCGGAGTGATCAGGTGTAGCATGCGGCTGATTTGTGTGCACGGCTGCTACTTTGCACCTGCACTTCACGGTCCATAGCTACTGCCACCAAAAGGAGGCTTTCTCTGGCTACGTCCACAAAAGTTACACATTTGTTATTTTAACGGGCAAGAGAGCTCCTGTTCAGTCGATTTTACTTCGACTGGACGGATGTCAGACGTCCCCAAAGAAACACAAACGCGTTTCCCAGAGAATCATTGTGGCAAAATATGTCACTTTGACCTTTTATGTGAAACTCTCGACTGAAATCAATCATCAATCAATCTATGTTTACTTATATAGCCCTAAATCATGAGTGTCTCAAAGGGCTGCACAAGCCACAACCACATCCTGGGCTCAGATCCCACATCAAAACCTTTGAGGGGACCGCAGATGTGGGGACTTTGATGGCTCTTCAACTTTACTTGAATCCACGACAAATTGGGCGTATGGAAACCAAGGTGCTACAGGTATGTTAGCAATAGCAGAACTACTACGGCGTGGCGCAGTGGATAAGTGGCCGTGCGCAACCTGAGGGTCCCTGGTTCGATCCCCACCTAGTACCAACTTCGTCATGGCCGTAGTGTCCTGAGCAAGACACTTCACCCTTGCTCCTGATGGGTGCTGGTTAGCGCCTTGCATGACAGCTCCCTCCATCAGTGTATGAATGTGTGTGTGAATGTGGAAGTAGTGTCAAAGTGCTTTGAGTACCTTGAAGGTAAGTACAACCCATTTATTATTTACTTCTAGACTTAAAGAGACGTCAACGATTCTTTATAGTCAATTGTTCCAAGACATGGGATCAATAAAGTACTTTTTATTCTATTCATATGGAATAAATGAAAAAGCTTTCCTCTTGCACCATCTGGAGCACATTTCCAAGCTGAGGGAGGAAGTGGTTGCTGCATCCAAACAACACCATGTCGTCTTTACAAAACAAAACAGTTCCTCAGCAAAACAAGTCAAGTCGAGACAAGGAAACAATGGCACAGACTCGGTTTGTACTTCAAGTTCTGTGCAGTCAGTTGCAGGCTAAAAACTGTGGTTTTAAGCGCCATGACTGAGGAGTTTAGCCTCGTACCGCCGAGGTGGTGAAGTCTGTTAGGTTGAATATTTGGCAAGTAGTTACCCTGGGGCCGTGCCATCAGTGCTTGAAAGAGGTATGTTTGAATATGTAATCTACTTTGGGGGAGTTGAGGTCCGTTTTAAAAGATCGAGAAACCAGTTCTCTTGGGAAATGTTCTTGCTTTTAAATGGAATTATTATTTAATGGTTTTAAATTATTTTTGACCTGTTGTGGTATGACTGCTGTTGTTTTGTTGTATTGTCTTGTTGTAATTATTCTTGTTGCCGCCCTCTTTGTCAGTTCTTTGCAAATTCTTTGCTTTTAATCTGAATTATTACTTAATTGTTGGTAATTATTTTTGACCTGTTGTGGTATGACTGCTGTTTTTTGTTGTATTTTTTTGTTGTAATTATTGTTGTGACTTTGTTTGTGCCGCCCTCTTTGTCAGTTCTTTGTCAGTTCTTTGTCAGTGTGAACTTTGTCAGTGAACTTTTTCAGTTTTTTGTCAATTCTTTGTCAGTTCTTTGATAGATTTGTCAGTTCTTTGTCAATTCTTTATCAGTTCATTGTCAATTCTTTGTCAGTTCTTTGTCAGTGAACTTTTTCAGTTTTTTGTCAATTCTTTGTCAGATTTGTCAGTTCTTTGTCAATTCATTATCAGTTCATTGTCAATTCTTCATCCGTTCTTTGTCAATTCTTTATCTGATTTGTCAGTTCTTTGTTAGTTCTTTGTCAATTCTTTGTCAGTTCTTTGTCAATTCTTTGTCAGTGAACTTTTTCAGTTTTTTGTCAATTCTTTGTCAGTTCTTTGTCAGATTTGTCAGTTCTTTGTCAATTCATTATCAGTTCATTGTCAATTCTTCATCCGTTCTTTGTCAATTCTTTATCAGATTTGTCAGTTCTTTGTTGGTTCTTTGTCAATTCTTTGTCAGTTCTTTTTCAATTCTTTGTCAGAGTGAACTTTGTCAGTTCTTTGTCACTTCTTTGTCAGTGTGAACTTTGTCAGTGAACTTTTTCAGTTTTTTGTCAATTCTTTGTCAGTTCTTTTTCAATTCTTTGTCAGAGTGAACTTTGTCAGTTCTTTGTCACTTCTTTGTCAGTGTGAACTTTGTCAGTGAACTTTTTCAGTTTTTTGTCAATTCTTTGTCAGTTCTTTGTCAATTCTTTATCAGTTCATTGTCAATTCTTTGTCAGTTCTTTGTCAATTCAGTGAACTTTTTCAGTTTTTTGTCAATTCTTTGTCAGTTCTTTGTCAGATTTGTCAGTTCTTTGTCAATTCATTATCAGTTCATCGTCAATTCTTCATCAGTTCTTTGTCAATTCTTTATCAGATTTGTCAGTTCTTTGTCAATTCTTTGTCAGTTCTTTTTCAATTCTTTGTCAAGTGAACTTTGTCAGTTCTTTGTCAATTCTTTGTCAGTGTGAACTTTGTCAGTGAACTTTTTCAGTTTTTTGTCAATTCTATGTCAGTTCATTGTCAATTCTTTATCAGTTCATTGTCAATTCTTTGTCAGTTCGTTGTCAATTCTTTGTCAGTTCGTTGTCCATTCTTTGTCAGCGAACTTTTTCAGTTTTTTGTCAATTCTTTGACAGTTCTTTGTCAGATTTGTCAGTTCTTTGTCAATTCATTATCAGTTCATTGTCAATTCTTTGTCAGTTCTTTGTCAATTCTTTGTCAGTGTGAACTTTGTCAGTTCTTTGTCAATTCATTATCAGTTCATTGTCAATTCTTTGTCAGTTCTTTGTCAATTCTTTGTCAGTGTGAACTTTGTCAGTTCTTTGTCAGATTTGTTAGTCTTTGTCAATTCTTTGTCAGTGTGAACTTTGTCAGTTATTTGTCAGGCTGTTCTGTTGTATCGTCTTGTTTAACTTTGTTTGTGCCGCCCTCTTTGTCAGTTTGCTCTTGAAAAAGAGATTTTGATCTCAAAGAGTCTTCACCTGGTTGAATAAAGGAAATTGAATTGAGTTGGGAAGCGACCACTTGGCAATTTGGGGCCAGACGTTGGCCACCCCAGATTTAGACTGTAGAGAGTGAAGTTTGATGGTCTTCTGGGATTATTAGAGGTGTAAGTAGTCCCTAGGAATACCTCATCCACTACAACACATGGAAAATAAAATATTAAAAGAGCAATCCGGGAACAATGGGCTAATCCAGTGCAAACCCAGGACCTGGGCCTTATTGACTTCCTGTCATTATAATCCATATCATAAGCATCTGCTTGGATGCTGTGAAGAGCACATTAGCCGTGGGCGTCTTATGAGCTTCTCAGCAGACGGGAGTCATTTAGAAGAGTAGCTGGAAAGCCACGCTGCATGAATCCTAATTCCACTATTGTGTCTGCTGAGAGCTCCACGCTTCCTTAACTTCCTTCTCTTCACCCGAACAAGTGCCAGGATCCTCTTGATTGAGACACGTTGACTTTGAATAATTTTCCTTGGCAATATTTGCATTAGCACGACTCAGAAGGATGTTTGCATGATGCTCAGCTGCCTGATTCCCGTTTTGTTGTTTTCTCCTGGGGTGTTCCAGTCCAAACACACACACATCTGGACTCAGTCCAGTCTAGCGGGCAATAGTATGACCGTAAACAAACGTAATGAGACTTTAATGCATCCTGTCAACTGAGAGCTTGTAAACTATGGCTACAAAACCACTCTCAATTAGTCCTAAATTGAAATCTCTATCTAAATAAAGTCGATTTTTTTTTTTTTTTTAGTAGAGAAGTACGTCAACCTATGAGCTTAATTGGTTCTGTGAAGGAGTTCTTAACTCAAAACAGTTGTATGTCAAATCAATATCTCCCATTGAAGTGAATTGAAATGAGTTTATTGGATGCTTGGTCGCACAAACAGCGAAATTTTAACATATAATGTGCTTTTTTGAAATAAAAACAAACCTTTTGATAAGACATTGAATAGAGTACTAAAAGTACAGCAGTGTAACGAAGTCATTTAATAATAATCCATCCATTTTCTACCGCTTATTCCCTTTTTCGGGGTCGCGGGGGGCGCTGGCGCCTATCTCAGCTACAATCGGGCGGAAGGCGGGCTACACCCCAGACAAGTCGCCACCTCATCACAGGGCCAACACAGATCGACAACATTCACACACTAGGGACCATTTAGTGTTGCCAATCAACCTATCCCCAGGTGCATGTCTTTGGAGGTGGGAGGGGCCTATCCCCAGGTACATGTTTTTGGAGGTGGGAAGGGCCTATCCCCAGGTGCATGTCTTTGGAGGTGGGAGGGGCCTATCCCTAGGTGCATGTCTTTGGAGGTGGGAGGGGCCTATCCCCAGGTACATGTCTTTGGAGGTGGGAGGGGCCTATCCCTAGGTGCATGTCTTTGGAGGTGGGAGGGGCCTATCCCCAGGTACATGTCTTTGGAGGTGGGAGAGGCCTATCCCCAGGTACATGTTTTTGGAGGTGGGAGGGGCCTATCCCCAGGTGCATGTCTGTGGAGGTGGGAGGAGCCTATCCCCAGGTGCATGTCTTTGGAGGTGGGAGGGGCCTATCCCCAGGTGCATGTCTGTGGAGGTGGGAGGGGCCTATCCCCAGGTGCATGTCTTTGGAGGTGGGAGGGGCCTATCCCCAGGTGCATGTCTTTGGAGGTGGGAGGGGCCTATCCCCAGGTACATGTCTGTGGAGGTGGGAGGAAGCCGGAGTACCCGGAGGAAACCCATGCATTCACGGGGAGAATCTTGTAACATATCTTGTAACATATTTATATAGCGCTTTTCTCTAGTGACTCAAAGGGCTTTACATAGTGAAATCCAATATCAAAGTTACATTTAAAGCAGTGTGGGTGGCACTGGGAGCAGGCGGGCAAAGTGTCTTGCCCAAGGACACAACGGCAGTGACTAGGATGGCGGAAGCGGGAATCGAACCTGCAACCCTCAAATTGCTGGCACGGCCGCTCTACCAACCGAGCTATGCCGCCCCACAACATGCAAACTCCACACAGAAAGTTCCCGAGCCTGGATTTGAACCCAGGACTGCAGGAACTTTGTATTGTGAGGCAGACGCACTAACCCCTCTGCCACCGTGAAGCCCCAATTTAATAACAATGTATAGCATTTACATTAAAGGGTGCATTTTTACATATCCCCATTTCCATCGGATTGTCTGTCAAACACACCATCCGCAGCTTCTACATATTTTCATAGATACATGTCCGCTTAAGTATGGTGCAGCAGTAATGAGCTCAGTTATGTTTAGATTGTTTCTTGTTTTAATTCAATGACTATCATGCACTTCATATTTCAGCAAAGATTTTCAAATTGATCACTTAATTTTACTCCACCTTTCTGTCACCAAATTGTGAGCAATACAATGATTTGCAGTTCAGTAAAACATTTTTCAAAATGTTCATGAATGACATCCTCACTACCAAATTGCATTTGTAATATCTAAATAATGTCTAATAATGTTTGTACTGTATAAATAATGTCTAATAATGTTTGTACTGTATAAATAATGTGTAATAATGTTAGTACTGTCTAAATAATGTCTAATAATGTTTGTACTGTATAAATAATGTCTAATAATGTTTGTACTGTATAAATAATGTCTAATAATGTTTGTACTGTCTAAATAATGTCTAATAATGTTTGTACTGTATAAATAATGTCTAATAATGTTTGTACTGTATAAATAATGTCTAAAGTGGGCAGCACAAGCGCTCAATAATGCTTCATTTATCTGTTTTGGTTTTGGACCAGACCTTGAATTGACTTGAGAATGTAGCAAAGCTGGAGGATTTCCTTGCCACGGGTGGTAAACCCTTCCACAGTCGGCGTCCCTGGCGGATACCCGCCCGTTTCCTCAGCTCCGCCGCGCTTCTGTTTCTACCGAGCCAGTTCCCAGCAAAGAGGCAGATGGTTGAGTTCTGTGAGTTCTGTGAGCTGTGGGTGCAACAACATATAATAACAACATATAATTAAAGCTGCAAGCAGCGTTGGTCGGGTCCGCCTTTGGCTGCTGCCCCCGAGACCCACGGCCGGATAAGTGGTAGAAGACGCCTTGGAGCCACTATTTAATGCATTGTGAAAGTAATGCAGTTGTTGTATTGAAGTGAAAATATCAAACTTCCTGTTGATTTTTGCCAAAGTAGGTTAATTATTAAAATGTAGGTCTAAGTGAGACCTACATAGTTTTTTTTGTTTCATGTCTCTCTGACATTCCTACCGAAAGTTACAAGCAGTTTTGTCTGTGTTTTCTTCCTAGGAGCAGTTTGTCCGTGTTGTATTCCTAGGGGGGCGGTAGAGCGCAATTTTGAGTTTTGAGGTTAGGTTTTTTCATCAGATCGCAATTTTTGCCAGACCTGATGTGTGTGTCAAGTTTGGTGAGTTTAGAAGCATTTTAAGGGGGTCAAATAGCAGCTCAAAGAGGCAAAAATGACATTTTTTAGGAGACTTTGCACAGGGCTTCTTTGAAGGCGCGTAAAATCAAAACCTGAGAACTTATCAAAACTCTGTTCTATACTTTTAATCAGAAAGGTTCAATCTCTCTCCTGTGCGAGTTTGAAGCCAAAACAATAAACTCACTCAGAGGAGATAATGTTTGAAGAAAGGTGACCGGTTTTTACAAAACTTTTGTTTTGAAGGGGGGATTGCAAACTTCCTGTTGATTTTTGTTGGGGGTTGTCAATCTATGAAATGTAGGTCTAAGCAAGACCTACACAGAGGTTTTTGTTTCATGTCTCTCCGACATTCTTACCGGAAGTTACAAGCGATTTTGTCTGTGTTTTCTTCCTAGGAGCAGTTTTTTCAGTGTTTTATTCAAAAATAGCGCTAGAGCGCAATTTTGAGTTTTGGGGTTTGTTTTTTTGATTAAATCGCAATAATTGCCAGTCCTTATGTGTGCGCCAAGTTTGGGGACTTTTGAAGCATTTTAAAGGGGTCAAATTACAGCGCAAAGAGGCAAAAATTGCATTTTTTGCGAAAATTTTATTTTGAAGGGGTTTTTGCCAACTTCCTGTAGATTTTTGCTGAAAGAAGTGAGTGTATGAAAATTGGGTCTAAGTCAGACCTACATAGGAGTTTTTGTTTCATGTCGCTATGACATTCCTAACAGAAGTCACATGCAGTTTTGTCTGTAATTTTTTTCCTAGGGGGCGCTAGAGCGCAATTTTCATTTTGGGGGATTGGTTGCTTAATATGTTGGGAAGGTTTGCTATACCGACGTGTGTGTCAAATTTGGTGAGTTTTGAAGCATGTTAAGGGGGTCAAATTACAGCGCGTAGGTGCGGAATAATAATAAAACACAGCAGTTTCAATAGGGTCCTTGGCCCATGGCAAAGGACTCCTGTGGAGTCCTTTGCCATGGGCCAAGGACCCTAACTCCTGTGGAGTCCTTTGCCATGGGCCAAAGACCCTAACTCCTGTGGAGTCCTTTGCCATGGGCCAAGGCCCCTAACTCATGTGGAGTCCTTTGCCATGGGCCAAGGACCCTAACTCCTGTGGAGTCCTTTGCCATGGGCCAAAGACCCTAACTCCTGTGGAGTCCTTTTTCCATGGGCCAAGGCCCCTAACTCCTGTGGAGTCCTTTGCCATGGGCCAAGGCCCCTAACTCCTGTGGAGTCCTTTGCCATGGGCCAAGGACCCTAACTCCTGTGGAGTCCTTTGCCATGGGCCAAAGACCCTAACTCCTGTGGAGTCCTTTGCCATGGGCCAAGGCCCCTAACTCCTGTGGAGTCCTTTGCCATGGGCCAAGGATCCTAACTCCTGTGGAGTCCTTTGCCACGGGCCAAGGACCCTAACTCCTGTGGAGTCCTTTGCCATGGGCCAAAGACCCTAACTCCTGTGGAGTCCTTTGCCATGGGCCAAGGCCCCTAACTCCTGTGGAGTCCTTTGCCATGGGCCAAGGACCCTAACTCCTGTGGAGTCCTTTGCCACGGGCCTGCGGACCTTAACTCCTGTGGAGTCCTTTGCCATGGGCCAAGGACCCTAACTCCTGTGGAGTCCTTTGCCATGGGCCTGCGGACCCTAACTCCTGTGGAGTCCTTTGCCACGGGCCTGCGGACCCTAACTCCTGTGGAGTCCTTTGCCACGGGCCTGCGGACCCTAACTCCTGTGGAGTCCTTTGCCATGGGCCAAGGACCCTAACTCCTGTGGAGTCCTTTGCCACGGGCCTGCGGACCCTAACTCCTGTGGAGTCCTTTGCCATGGGCCAAGGACCCTAACTCCTGTGGAGTCCTTTGCCATGGGCCAAGGCCCCTAACTCCTGTGGAGTCCTTTGCCACGGGCCAAGGACCCTAACTCCTGTGGAGTCCTTTGCCATGGGCCAAGGACCCTAACTCCTGTGGAGTCCTTTGCCATGGGCCAAGGACCCTAACTCCTGTGGAGTCCTTTGCCATGGGCCTGCGGACCCTAACTCCTGTGGAGTCCTTTGCCACGGGCCTGCGGACCCTAACTCCTGTGGAGTCCTTTGCCATGGGCCAAGGACCCTAACTCCTGTGGAGTCCTTTGCCATGGGCCTGCAGACCCTAACTCCTGTGGAGTCCTTTGCCATGGGCCTGCGGACCCTAACTCCTGTGGAGTCCTTTGCCATGGGCCAAGGCCCCTAACTCCTGTGGAGTCCTTTGCCACGGGCCTGCGGACCCTAACTCCTGTGGAGTCCTTTGCCATGGGCCAAGGCCCCTAACTCCTGTGGAGTCCTTTGCCATGGGCCTGCAGACCCTAACTCCTGTGGAGTCCTTTGCCATGGGCCTGCGGACCCTAACTCCTGTGGAGTCCTTTGCCATGGGCCAAGGCCCCTAACTCCTGTGGAGTCCTTTGCCATGGGCCTGCGGACCCTAACTCCTGTGGAGTCCTTTGCCATGGGCCTGCGGACCCTAACTCCTGTGGAGTCCTTTGCCATGGGCCTGCGGACCCTAACTCCTGTGGAGTCCTTTGCCATGGGCCTGCAGACCCTAACTCCTGTGGAGTCCTTTGCCATGGGCCTGCGGACCCTAACTCCTGTGGAGTCCTTTGCCATGGGCCAAGGACCCTAACTCCTGTGGAGTCCTTTGCCATGGGCCTGCGGACCCTAACTCCTGTGGAGTCCTTTGCCATGGGCCTGCGGACCCTAACTCCTGTGGAGTCCTTTGCCATGGGCCTGCAGACCCTAACTCCTGTGGAGTCCTTTGCCATGGGCCTGCGGACCCTAACTCCTGTGGAGTCCTTTGCCATGGGCCAAGGCCCCTAACTCCTGTGGAGTCCTTTGCCATGGGCCTGCAGACCCTAACTCCTGTGGAGTCCTTTGCCATGGGCCTGCGGACCCTAACTCCTGTGGAGTCCTTTGCCATGGGCCAAGGCCCCTAACTCCTGTGGAGTCCTTTGCCACGGGCCTGCGGACCCTAATAAGCTCTGCAGGCATCAACACGCAGAGGTCGCTGGCTGTCAAGCTCCTCCTCTAACCTGCTGCTCTCAGCTGCCCGAGACCCGCAGATGAGGCGGCGGCCCGATCAGGCGTGCAGCCGACTGTCCCTTTCGGAGCTTTTTAATGAAGCCGGCCCACTCCTCCTATTCGGTCGTGACACGAGTGAAATACTAGAAGTGCTGCATGTCCGTCTGGAGGCCTATTTACTATTCCCCTTTCTCCCACTGTGGTCCCCGCTTTGACCCTGGCACCACTTTGAAATCTTCGCCGGTGCAAATTCCACCTGATGTTTGCCGAAATTTCACCTGACTTTCATCAGCCTGGAAGGGAAGGCGTGTGTTTGACTGCCTGCATGTCACAGGGTTGATGGGGCTTGGTGGAGGGGGCGTGGTGTCCAGGGGCTTGCAGCAGCTAAGATCTTGTCTTTGTCACTAAATATCAAGTCGACTGCTGGGGGAACAAAGCGTGACAATGTGAGATAAAGTCTTCCAGCGGGCTGTTCATTCCACGTCTGTTCCGGCTTGTTATGGCTCCGTCTTTCTTCCTGCAACCGTGTCATCCCGGGTCTGATTCCAGTTCTTTGTTGGACCGTCCCTCCACTGACACCGTGTCAAGAAAATTCGACGTCTGAATAAGAAGTTCATGCTGTGATCAAACACACGGCCATGTTGGACTACAAAGTAGGACAGGTAGAATGTAACAATGTGCAAGAACACGTCATGTTGTTGACAAGACCAAAGGCGGGTCTTCCTAGAACTGAGGCCAACAGTCAGTCCGTGTCCATCCACTAAATTAGTCTGACTTCTTCAATAGTAAATCAGCCTCCTAGAGCCCATGGAAAACACCTTAATCCTTCATTTATGAAAAGTTGGACTAAGTCAAAGTGTTATTTATATAGGCTTTAATCACATGTGTCTCAAAGGGCTGCACAAGCCACGACAACATCCTGGGCTCAGATCCTGCCTCAGGGGAAAAAAAACCTCAGCCCAATGGGATGACAATGAGAAACCTTGGAGGGGCCCGCGGTTGTGGGGACCCCCTTCCCCCCTGGCGACCGGGGCAATGGATGTCATGTGGATCTAGTTCAGAATCAGAATCAGAATCAGAAATATTTTAATAATCCCCGAGGGGAAATTAAGATTTTCAGCACTATCCCATTCAAGATCAGACAATCATTACAGGGAGACAGAACAGGATCCAACATTACAGGGAGACAGAACAGGATCCAACATTACAGGGAGACAGAACAGGATCCAACATTACAGGGAGACAGAACAGGATCAAACATTACAGGGAGACAGAACAGGATTGCTGCCGGCTCTGCCAACTTCCGGCATTGAGAAACAGGTAAACGCTGGGAAAGGGGAGTGTAAAAAAAAAAATATATATATATATATATATATATATATATATATATATATATATCCATCCATTTCTACCGCTTATTCCCTTTATGGGTTGTGGGGGGCGTTGGCGCCTATATCAGCTACAATTTGGCGGAAGGCACTGTACTCCCTGGACAAGTCGCCACCTCATCGCAGAGCCAACACAGATAGACAGACAACATTCACACTCACATTCACACACTAGGGACCATTTAGTGTTGCCAATCAACCTATCCCCAGGTGCATGTCTTTGGAGGTGGGAGGGGCCTATCCCCAGGTGCATGTCTTTGGAGGTGGGAGGGGCCTATCCCCAGGTGCATGTCTTTGGAGGTGGGAGGGGCCTATCCCCAGGTGCATGTCTTTGGAGGTGGGAGGGAGCCGGAGTACCCGGAGGGAACCCACGTAGTCACGGGGAGAACATGCAAACTCCACACAGAAAGATCCCGAGCCTGGGATTGAACCCAGGACTGCAGGACCTTCGTATTGTGAGGCAGACGCACTAACCCCTCTCCCACCGTGATGCCCAATTTATATATATATATATATATATATATATATATATATATATATATATATATATATATATATATATATATATATATATATATATATATATTCAGTCAAAGCCTGGGACCCTGGAGGGGGGGTTCAGATTGAGGCCAAGGAAAAAAAAATAGTTGATAGTTAATTTGTGTTCATCTACTACAAAAAACCTTGCAGGCCTCGTGCTGCGCAGAGGATTCTGGGAGAGATACTTGGTTTTCAGGCCTGAAAAACGCAAAAGCGCCAGAAAAAACTACAATCACCAAGTTTTTGTTTGATTGAAACCACAATCCCACAGCATCTACACAACCGTCACATCCCGAGTGTTTACTGTTGTTGGAGCTGGCAGTGATGTAGAACAGTAAGAATATTATTATTATTTGGCCTTACCATATACAGTAGCTAATTAAAGGTCCACTACCTGTCAGAGCTTGGTCTACAATGCCGGCAGTAAGTCGGACCTGTTTCCAGGGAGGGTCGGACTCTGCCAAGGCTGCCCTTTGTCACCCATTCTGTTCATAACTTTTATGGACAGATATTCTAGGCACAGTCAAGGCGTTGAGGGGTTCCGGTTTGGTGGCTGCGGGATTAGGTTTTACTTTCTTGCAGATTATGTGGTCCTGATGGCTTCATCTGGCCAAGATCTTCAGCTCTTACTGGATGGGTTCGCAGCCGAGTGTCAAGCGATTGGGATGTGAATCCGCACCTCCATGTCCGAGTCCATGGTTCTCCCCCAGGAAAGGGTGGAGTGCCATCTCCGAGTTTGGGAAGAGGTTTTTCCCCATGTGGAGGAGTTCAAGTACCTGGGAGTCTTGGATGGTGAGATGGACAGCCGTCTTCAGTAATGCGGACGCTGTATCGATCCATTGTGGTGAAGAAGGAGCTGAGAAGTAAGGCAAAGCTCTCAATTTACCGGTTGACCCACGTTCCCATCCTCACCTATGGTCATGAGCTTTGGGTTATGACCGAAAGGACAAGATCACGGGTACAAGCGGCCCAAATGAGTTTCCTCCGCCGGATGGCGGGTCTCTTCCACAGAGATAGGGTGAGAAGCTCTGCCATCCGGGAGGAACTCAAAGTAAAGCCGCTGCTCCTCCACATGGAGAGGAGCCAGATGAGGTGGTTCGGGCATCTGGTCAGGATGCCACCCAAACACCTCCTATGGCAGGTCCAACTGGTAGGAGGCCACGGGGAAGACCCAGGACATGTTGGGAAGACTATGTCTCCTGGCTGGCCCGGGAACGCCTCAGGATCCCTTGGGAGGAGCTTGAGGAATTGGCGAGGGAGAGGGAAGTCTGGGCTTCTCAACTTAGGCTGCTTCCCCCGCGACCCTGCATTGAGTGAGTGTGTAGTCATGGGTTGAGACACAAAAATGTCATAAAACAGTTTTTTAGGAAGCTGCGCCTGAATCGGAACCAAACGCATGACTTGCAAGCCGGCAAGGACGCACACACTCACTCCGAGGCGAGCACATATTGGCCGGAACAGGGCTTTCGCCTCAGAAGGGAATTCATTTGTTTCTTTTAAGGGGCCAAGACAGCGAGGGGAGCCCGTGGCGTTAAATAGAGATGATCATTGAGCTGTCCAAAAACATATGGAGATGGACCCTGAGAGACGCGGGCAATGAAGACAAAGCTGCTCCCTGGCAGCCAGCAGCTCTAATGGAAGAGGCTCGGCTAGACAGATAAACAACACAGCACCTCTGGTGAGTAGTCAAGCCCTTATAAATAAAAGTTAAGATGGATCCTCCTTGTTCTGAGTCATTATGGATCGGCTGCCTCACTATTCAGCCCCTCCCCCACCCGGGGGGTCATCAATCTCCCGAGCTCTCCATAAAAGCCTGCAGCCGATAATTAATGATAGATTGGTGGTTAATGAAAGATTTAGGTGGCATAAAGGATGCCGGGCAATCCGCTGGCGTGTGTGAGGCTTTTGAGCCTTGATAGCCCCCGGCCCATTAATCCAGCCCCCCCAAGACAAGCCCAGGTAATGGCCTGACAGTCACAGCCGTGGCAGGTGCAGGTAAAGGTTAAGGGGGAGGGGCTAGAAGCATCCTGTGGTCACCAGGCAGCAGAAGGCGTCGCAGAGGGCACTCGTCACAACGCAGACAGCCGTTTAACCCTCGGTCTCTCCTGGGGGGCTGGGGGGGCCGTGGCAACACGGTGGCACCGCACGCCGCTGACAAAATATTTAATTCCGACATAAAAGGTGACTTCACACTAACACGCTCCCTCTTGCTTCTTTTCTCTTCTTCCCCTCCACAGCATTCAATTTATTTCCTTCAGACGCATGCTTCAGCAGGTACCTCCCCCTCCCCCCTTATCAAGTTTCCATGGCGACGCCTCGCATACACTCCTCTTTTATTCCAGCCTGTTGGGACCCCCGGAGGGGGAAGCTTCACTGGCAAATAAGGGGAAGGGAGTTTAGTGGGGGGAGAACAACCTGCGGCAGCAGTGAAGGGAAGACTTGCTGCCATCGCGCCTCGCTCCGTTTACTACGCCCCCTTCTCATGTGGCCTTCCTGCCAGACTGGTAGTACTACACATAGACATAGACTGCAAGTACTACACATAGACTGGTAGTACTACACATAGACATAGACTGCAAGTACTACACATAGACTGGTAGTAGCACACATAGACTGGTAGTACTACACATAGACATAGACTGGTAGTACTACACATAGACTGGTAGTACTACACATGGACATAGACTGGTAGTACTACACATAGACATAGACTGCAAGTACTACACATAGACTGGTAGTACTACACATGGACATAGACTGGTAGTACTACACATGGACACAGACTGGTAGTACTACACATGGACATAGACTGGTAGTACTACACATACACATAGACTGGTAGTAGCACACATAGACATAGACTGGTAGTACTACACATAGACATAGACTTGTAGTAGCACACATAGACATAGACTGGTAGTACTACACATGGACATAAACTGGTAGTACTACACATAGCCATAGACTTGTAGTAGCACACATATACATAGACTTGCAGTACTACACATGGACATAAACTGGTAGTACTACACATAGCCATAGACTTGTAGTAGCACACATAGACATAGACTGGTAGTACTACACATGGACATAAACTGGTAGTACTACACATAGCCATAGACTTGTAGTACTACACATGGACATAAACTGGTAGTAGCACACATAGACATAGACTGGTAGTACTACTCATAGACATAGACTGGTAGTACTACACATAGCCATAGACTTGTAGTAGCACACATAGACAACACCACTGCACAGTATGTCTGTGAAGGTTCTCACTCATCAGGTTTTTGTAGTCTCAGGGCCTTCAACTGGATTGTTTGGTTTGTCTTAGAAGATGTTTGGTCTCTCATCTGAGTAGACTGCATCCCTTCATGATCTTAGTCTTAGACTGTTACATCAAGTCTTAGACTTAGATTGGACACATCTAGTCATAGATTTAGATTGTTACATCTATTCTGAGACTTAGTTTGTTAAATTCAGTCTAAGACTTAGATTAGTTACATCTCTTCTTAGTCTTAGATTATTACATCTAGTCTTAGACTTAGATTGGTCAGAACTAGACATAGACTTAGATTGGTTGGAACTAGACCTAGACTTAAATTGGTCAGAACTAGTTTTAGTCTTAGGTTGGTCACATCTAGTCAGACTTAGATTGGTCACATCTTGTCTTGGACTTAGATTGGTCAGATCTAGTCTTAGACTTAGATTGGTCATATCTAGTCAGATTTAGATTGGTCACATCTTGTCTTAAACTTAGATTGGTTAGAACTAGACTTAGACTTAGATTGGTCAGAATTAGACTTGGACTTAGATTGGTCACATCTAGTCTTAGTCTTAGGTTGGTCAGAACTAGACCTAGACTTAGATTGGTCAGAACTAGACCTAGACTTAGATTGGTCAGAACTAGATTTAGACACATCTAGTCTTAGATTTAGTCTAAGTCTAGATGTGACCAATCTAAGTCTATCAGCATGAACGGACGAGGTCCACCTGGATGAGTGGTGAGTGGTCTTCTAAGACAAAGGCAACATTCCAGTCTTGATGATTGAAAGCTCTGAGTTGCTGCAAAGTCGATGTTTCAGGTAGTTGCATTCCTTACTTCCTGCCTACCACAGTTGTTACATTATTATCGTTAATATTCCTATTTTAAGCTGTTCTTTCACCACTTGAGTAAGCCGCCGATGTCTTCAAGCTCCATCGCCAGTTCAAAGGTTTCTCTTTTCTTCTTTCTTTTCTTTCAAGGCCGACTGTATCGCTGACACGTCAGTTCTCACAAACACCTGCAGGTAACGTGCGTGTGCCAGGTCAACAAAAACAAGGTAAACAAGTGAGAGTTTGCATGTTATGAACCTTAGAAATATCACTCAGGGGTTTTTATCAGAACTGGCCCACATTTCGGACTATATAGAGGAAAATGAGTCCTGGATTCTCTGAAACCAACAAAAGCTATCATTTAAAGTGAACTTCCCCACTCAAGGTCTTCGGTATTGTGAACAAATACACCCATTTTATTACATAATACATACATTATGTTTCTAATTTCTTCAAAGCCCAAAAAAATTGAATGTTCTAGCAGTAACAGTTAGAGATGCTACTTTAGTAGAAGCATTTAAGTCCCATCTTAAAACTCATTTGTATGCTCTAGATTTTAAAGGCCTACTGAGATGAGATGTTCTTATTTAAACGGGGATAGCAGCTCCATTCTATGTGTCATACTTCATCATTTCCCAATATTGCCATATTTTTGCTAAAAGGTTTTAGTAGAGAACATCCACGATAAAGTTTGCAACTTTTGGTCACTAATAAAAAAGCCTTGCCTGTACCGGAAGTTGCAGACGATGACATCACATGTTTGATGGCTCCTCACATATTCACATTGTTTTTAATGGGAGACTCCAACAAAAAGAGCTATTTGGACCAAGAAAACGACAATTTCCCCTTTAATTTGAGCGAGGATGAAAGATTTGTGTTTGAGGATATTAATAGTGACGGACTAATAAACAAAACAAAACAAAACAAAACAAAAAAACAAGTAAAAAAAAGACACATTTACTAGGATAATTCTAGGAAATCCCTTATCTTTCTATTGTGTTGCTAGTGTTTTAGTGAGTTTAATAGTACCTGATAGTCGGGAGTGTGTGTCCACATGTGTTTTGATGCCAGTGTCTCAGGGAAGTCGACGGCAGCTTTATGGATGGCGCAAGCTCATCTGATCTCTGGTAAGAGGCGACTTTTTACCACCATTTTCTCACCGAAACCTGCTGGTTGACATTCGGTCGGGATCCATGTTCGCTTGACCGCTCTGATCCATAGTAAAGTTCCACCTCAAGGAATTTTAAACAAGGAATCACCGTGTGTTTGTGTGGCTAAAGGCTAAAGCTTCCCAACCCCATCTTTCTACTGTGACTTCTCCAATATTAATTGAACAAATTGCAAAAGATTCAGCAACACAGATCTCCAAAATACTGTGTAATTATGCCGTTAAAGCAGACGACTTTTAGCTGTGTGTGTGTGCAGCGCTCATACTTCCTAACAGTCCGTGACGTCCTGCGAACACGTCATCATTGCTCATTGTTTCCAAGACGAAACTCCCGGGAAATTCAAAATTGCAATTTAGTAAACTAAAAAAGCTGTATTGGCATGTGTTGCAATGTTAATATTTCATCATTGATATATAAACTATCAGGTGGCTAGTATTGGCTTTCAGTAGGCCTTTAGATAGACCCCCTTTTAGACCGGTTGATCTGCCGCCTATGTTCTGCTCAGATTGGGTGACCACAGATAAAGCGCTAGCTGTCCAAAGTCCAGACCCAGGGTGGACAACTCATCTGTGCATCAGTTGGGGACATCTCTGTGATGCTGACCTGTCTCCTCTCAACATGATCTCCTGCTGACCGCACTATGGACTGGATTCTCACTATTATGTTAGATCCACTATGGACTGGACTCTCACTATTATGTTAGATCCACTATGGACTGGACTCTCACTATTATGTTAGATCCACTATGGACTGGACTCTCACACTATTATGTTAGATCCACTATGGACTGGACTCTCACACTATTATGTTGGATCCACTATGGACTGGACTCTCACTATTATGTTAGATCCACTATGGACTGGACTCACACTATTATGTTAGATCCACTATGGACTGGACTCTCACACTATTATGTTAGATCCACTATGGACTGGACTCTCACACTATTATGTTAGATCCACTATGGACTGGACTCTCACACTATTATGTTGGATCCACTATGGACTGGACTCTCACTATTATGTTAGATCCACTATGGACTGGACTCTCACTATTATGTTAGATCCACTATGGACTTGACTCTCACACTATTATGTTAGATCCACTATGGACTGGACTCTCACACTATTATGTTAGATCCACTATGGACTGGACTCTCACACTATTATGTTAGATCCACTATGGACTGGACTCTCACACTATTATGTTAGATCCACTATGGACTGGACTCTCACACTATTATGTTAGATCCACTATGGACTGGACTCTCACTATTATGTTAGATCCACTATGGACTGGACTCTCACTATTATGTTAGATCCACTATGGACTGGACTCTCACACTATTATGTTAGATCCACTATGGACTGGACTCTCACACTATTATGTTAGATCCACTATGGACTGGACTCTCACTATTATGTTAGATCCACTATGGACTGGACTCTCACACTATTTTGTTAGATCCACTATGGACTGGACTCTCACTATTATGTTAGATCCACTATGGACTGGACTCTCACACTATTATGTTAGATCCACTATGGACTTGACTCTCACACTATTATGTTAGATCCACTATGGACTGGACTCTCACACTATTATGTTAGATCCACTATGGACTGGACTCTCACACTATTATGTTAGATCCACTATGGACTGGACTCTCACACTATTATGTTAGATCCACTATGGACTGGACTCTCACACTATTATGTTAGATCCACTATGGACTGGACTCTCACTATTATGTTAGATCCACTATGGACTGGACTCTCACTATTATGTTAGATCCACTATGGACTGGACTCTCACACTATTATGTTAGATCCACTATGGACTGGACTCTCACACTATTATGTTAGATCCACTATGGACTGGACTCTCACTATTATGTTAGATCCACTATGGACTGGACTCTCACACTATTTTGTTAGATCCACTATGGACTGGACTCTCACTATTATGTTAGATCCACTATGGACTGGACTCTCACACTATTATGTTAGATCCACTATGGACTGGACTCTCTCACTATTATGTTAGATCCACTATGGACTGGACTCTCACACTATTTTGTTAGATCCACTATGGACTGGACTCTCACTATTATGTTAGATCCACTATGGACTGGACTCACACTATTATGTTAGATCCACTATGGACTGGACTCTCACTATTATGTTAGATCCACTATGGACTGGACTCTCACACTATTATGTTAGATCCACTATGGACTGGACTCTCACACTATTATGTTAGATCCACTATGGACTGGACTCTCACACTATTATGTTAGATCCACTATGGACTGGACTCTCACACTACAATGTTAGATCCACTATGGACTGGACTCTCACACTATTATGTTAGATCCACTATGGACTGGACTCTCACACTACAATGTTAGATCCACTATGGACTGGACTCTCACACTATTATGTTAGATCCACTATGGACTGGACTCTCACACTATTATGTTAGATCCACTATGGACTGGACTCTCACACTATTATGTTAGATTCACTATGGACTGGACTCTCACACTATTATGTTAGATCCACTATGGACTGGACTCTCACACTATTATGTTAGATCCACTATGGACTGGACTCTCACACTATTATGTTAGATCCACTATGGACTGGACTCTCACACTATTATGTTAGATCCACTATGGACTGGACTCTCACACTACAATGTTAGATCCACTATGGACTGGACTCTCACACTATTATGTTAGATCCACTATGGACTGGACTCTCACACTACAATGTTAGATCCACTATGGACTGGACTCTCACACTATTACTTTGTGGCCTGTGTAGCCCTTTGAGACACAGGTGATTTAGAGCTATATAAGTAAACATTGATTGATTGACTGATAATTATGTTGTAATAATGGTTCATTTGCAATAATTGTAGTCTGTCTTGGTAGTTGAGATATGTTTATATTGGTAGTTGAGATATGTTTATATTGGTAGTTGAGATATGTTTATATTGGTAGTTGAGATATGTTTATATTGGTAGTTGAGATATGTTTATATTGGTAGTTGAGATATGTTTGTATTGGTAGTTGAGATATTTTTATATTGGTAGTTGAGATATGTTTATATTGGTAGTTGAGATATGTTTGTATTGGTAGTTGAGATATTTTTATATTGGTAGTTGAGATATGTTTATGTTAGTAGTTGAGATATGTTTATATTGGTAGTTGAGATATGTTTATATTGGTAGTTGAGATATGTTTGTATTGGTAGTTGAGATATTTTTATATTGGTAGTTGAGATATGTTTATGTTAGTAGTTGAGATATGTTTATATTGGTAGTTGAGATATGTTTATATTGGTAGTTGAGATATGTTTATATTGGTAGTTGAGATATGTTTATCTTGGTAGTTAAATATATGTTTATATTGGCAGTTAAGATATATGTTTATATTGGTAGTTGAGATATGTTTATGTTAGTAGTTGAGATATGTTTATATTGGTAGTTGAGATATGTTCATATTGGTAGTTGAGATATGTTTATCTTGGTAGTTAAATATGTGTTTATATTGGTAGTTAAATATATGTTTATATTGGTAGTTAAATATATGTTTATATTGGTAGTTAAATATATGTTTATCTTGGTAGTTAAATATATGTTTATCTTGGTAGTTAAATATATGTTTATCTTGGTGACTGTGCCAATGCTGTCTGCTGTTGAGCCCCACAAAGTGTCTTCCTGTAAGCACAGTACTCGTTACAAACCAACTGTTTGATTGCAACACACACCTTGTTTCTATTTTTGGTGTCAGATTGTGTTGTTGCGATGTCGACCATCTCAAGTGTGAAAAAGCTGCTCACCTCCAGGTGGCGCTCATCAAATCCAAGCAAGTGGCAGAAAGTGTTGTGCTTCAGATCCATTTGCCTTCTTTTGTCTTCCCAGAATCCGAGCCACTGCTCAGTGGAGATAAGATGGTCTGATCTCTCCTCAGCCGCCATGAAACTATCTAATAGACAAAGAACAAACTTGCTGTGAGCTCATTAGCATATTGTTTCATGCTAATAAATCCCAGCTGTAACTCAATTCTTGCGAGCGTCTCACATTTCTATTTGGAGAGTGGAGGCGCCGTCCTTGGATTCTGGAACATTAGAAGAACTTCAGCCCAGCTAATTTGGACATCTGATATCGAATTAGATCACATAATTTCATTTCTTTACTTAATTATCAATTCCACTCTGCGGGACCTTCAGAGAAAGAATAGATGTAATCTGCCAGCCCAGAAATTGCTCTTCT
This sequence comes from Nerophis ophidion, assembly GCF_033978795.1. NCBI lineage: Eukaryota > Metazoa > Chordata > Actinopteri > Syngnathiformes > Syngnathidae > Nerophis > Nerophis ophidion. Next base: position 53,966,813 of record NC_084625.1, on the reverse strand, counting down.
TATTTGGATATTTCCATTTAGGACATTTGAAATGCTTATGAAGTGCTGATGTCCAGATATTCTTACACAGAACATGATCACATTTGCAATTGTCTTATCTCACAACAACTATTTCAGGTGTTAGGCCGCATGCTTTATTTTCACATCCTTTTTAAAGATCAACATTCTTTGGTCCTCGCTGGAGTCGGCTGCCTTAGCTGCAAATTCCAGGGATTTTATCAACAAAACATCAGACTTAGACTTCTTTTCATTGTCATTCAAATGTGAACTTTACAGTTCAGATAAGAACAAAATGTTGTTGCATTAGCTGCTTGTAGTGCAGGATAAAAAAGCAATAAATAAATAGATTACTTTACAGATAAATAAATTGCACTTTTGCATATGCATGCAGGTCATAGATGTATGTTATATTGTCTTTTTAGTCCAGACACTTCATACATTTTTGGGGGGAATTGAGGGGAAGAAGCTGTTACAGAACCTGGAGGTTCTGCTACGGAACCTCTTTCTAGAGTCCAGTAGTGAAAAGAGTCCTTGGTGTGGATGGGAGGAGTCTCTGCACATTTTCCGAGCTCTGGTCAGGCAGCAGCTTTTTGCCATCTCTCGGATAGGAGGAAGAGGAGTCCTGATGATCTTTTTTCCCCACACTCTCTGTAGAGACTTCTAGTCTGAGGCCCTGCAGGCTCCAGTCCACACAAAGAGATGAAGTTGGTCTCTATAGTGCAGAGGTTGGGAACCTTTATGGCTGAGAGAGACAAAAAGCCAAATATTTTCAAATATATTTCCGTAAGAGCCATATAATATATATTTTTTAACACTGAACACAACTAATCAATCAATCAATCAATGTTTACTTATATAGCCCTAAATCACTAGTGTCTCAAAGGGCTGCACAAACCACCACGACATCCTCGGTAGGCCCACATAAGGGCAAGGAAAAACTCACACCCAGTGGGACGCCGGTGACAATGATGACTATGAGAACCTTGGAGAGGAGGAAAGCAATGGATGTCGAGCGGGTCTAACATGATACTGTGAGAGTTCAATCCATAATGGATCCAACACAGCAGCGAGAGTCCCGTTCACAGGAAACCATCCCAAGCGGAGGCGGATCAGCAGCGCAGAGATGTCCCCAGCCGATACACAGGCGAGCAGTACATGGCCACCGGATCGGACCGGACCCCCTCCACAAGGGAGAGTGGGACATAGGAGAAAAAGAAAAGAAACGGCAGATCAACTGGTCTAAAAAAGGAGTCTATTTAAAGGCTAGAGTATACAAATGAGTTTTAAGGTGAGACTTAAATGCTTAAGATTTCTAGAGTATAATAGGTCTCTTATTTTTTGTAATAACATTGTTATTCTGAAGCTAACTGTGGAGGGGGCGTGGCCTGCAGGCCTGCAGCGAACTGGGGTGGGCCAGGAATGGCCTGGAAATCAGCGACAGGTGCCGAGATGGTCCACCTGGGCCTTGATATCTAATCACCTGTCGCTCTGTTATAAGCAGCAGCCAGGAGGAGAGACGGGGTTAGAGCTGGAGCCAGAGCGCGAGTGAGGACGAAATAGAAAAATACAATTGCTGGAAAGCAACTGAGAGACTTATTGAATACTAAAACAATATCGAAACCCTGAAACAGGCTCTCATCTCAGTGCTTGGTGGTCTGAAGAACCCCCGGGAGGACAAGCCCCACACTAACCAATAATAAATAAATAACTTCTTACCATTGACGCAACTTCTTGAAGAAACGGATGGATGGATTAAAAATGCATGAGAATGTTTTATATTTTGAACGTTATTTTTAACACTGTGATTACAAGTGGAATTATTCATTACTTATCATGACTTGATTAACGTGGACCCCGACTTAAACAAGTTGAAAAACTTATTGGGGTGTCACCATTTAGTGGTCAATTGTACGGAATATGTACTGTACTGTGCAATCTAATAATAAAAGTATCAATCAATCAATCAATTGTGTTAAGCAGAGTCAGCTCAGCTTTACCCAAGAGCCAGATGCAGGCCTCAAAAGAGCCACATCTGGCTCGAGAGCCATAGGTTCCTCACCCCTGTTCTAGAGCCTCTGTAGAACGTGCTGAGATATCTTTACAAAGGGATTTATTGTCCTATCAATGTGTTTATTATAGGCCATTGGTTCTTTGTTCTATTTTTGCAAAAATATATATATTTCTATATTGCTTTTTTTGGGGGGACGGCGTGGCAAAGTTGGTAGAGTGGCCGTGCCAGCAGTCTCAGGGCTGCTGGTTCAATCCCCACCTGCTACCATCCTCGTCACGTCCGTTGTGTCCTTGGGCAAGACATTTCATTCTTGCTCCTGATGGGTCCAGGTTAGCGCCTTGCATGGCAGCTCCCGCCGTCAGTGTGTGAATGTGTGAGTGAATGAGTGAATGTGGAAATACTGTCAAAGCGCTTCGGGCTCCTTAAAAAAAGGAGGTAGAAAAGTGCTATACAAGTACAACCATGTAAAATAATTTTTACCATTTATTTTTGGTATGAACATTATTATGTAAACTAAAAGTTATTGTTTTTTGTTGTTGCTATTTTTGTATTACAACATTTTATTATTGATCATGTTGAACGACATTGTAACTTTTGTTTTGTGATTTTGTGATGTTTTTTTGCCCGGAACCCCAGGAAGAGTACCGTATTTCCTTGAATTTCCGCCGGGTATATAGTATGCACCTGTCTAGAATTACTGTCGGGTCAAACTCGTTTCGCAAAATATTATTTTTATTAGCGTATGTCTAGAATTTCCGCCGGGTCAAACTCGTTTCACCTAATAATTAGCATATGCCTAGAATTTCCACTGGGTCAAACTCGTCACGTCACGAGTGACCCTTCACCTGTCATCATTTTCAAAATGGAGGAGGCTGATTTCAATCATTTAAAATCGCATAAAGGGAAGAAGATTAAGAGCTATTCAGTAAGATTTAAGGTCCAAGCTATTGAATATGCTAAAAAGAACAGTAAGCAGCTATGTTTTATTAAATTACCGTAGCTGCGTGTGTCAAATAGGAGTCATTAAATGACTCCCGCCTCCTGGTGGTAGAGGGCGCTAGTGATCCTTCTTGCGACTACTCGGCTGCAGAAGAAGTGACAACAACCAGCAAGAGTGAGCAGCGATTCTTTATTTTTTCCTCTCGCTTGCACTTTTAAGATGGAGGATTACATATCTAAAATAAAACAGTTTTCTTAACTGGACTTTCAATGGAAGCAGGAGGTAATAAAGGAAGATCTCAGAAGGGGACGGCGTGGCGCAGTTGGGAGAGTGGCCGTGCCAGCAACCTGAGGATTCCTGGTTCAATCCCCACCTTCTACCAACCTCGTCACGTCTGTTGTGTCCTTGAGCAAGACACTTCACCCTTGCTCCTGATGGTTCGTGGTTAGCGCCTTGCAAGGCAGCTCCCGCCATCAGTGTGTGAATGTGTGTGTGAATGAGTGGAAGTAGTGTCAAAGCGCTTTGAGTACCTTGAAGGTAGAAAAGTGCTATACAAGTATAACCCATTCACCATTTATCTCCATCGAGACAGAGAGACTTTTAAAACTGAAGAAAGATAAGGAAGACTTCTATAAACAAGTTATCGATGCTTTTGATCAGAACAAACTGTGCATGGACTTCATTTATAAGTAAAGGTAAGACCATAATAAAGTTTTTTTTTATTAAATGTGCTTTTCATCTTACATCACACTCAAATTTTTGAGCCCAGGCCTGAATTTACCGCATGCCTTTGGTAAGTGCCGGAGTGAGAAGAGGTTTTAAATTAATTAGCCCCCCAGCGGCAATTCAAGGAAATAAAGTAATCTCCACTGCGGTGTAAACTAACGGGGGTCCTTAATAAACTGAACTAAACTAATATAGAAATACTTAAGATTTTTATGTTTTGCACAGTTCTAGAGGCAATGGAAACGCAGCGATTGTGTTGGCGGGAGAGCACAGAGACAAAGTGATGGAGACTCAGAGCTCCAACATCAGCAAGAAAAAGAAGGCCTGCCAAGTTCCAGGAGAGACAAGAGTCAGACTTTAGTGTCATGATGCATTCGGGGTGAAAAAAATGGACTTTTTTAGCACCGACTTGTCCTGTTTTAATGTGGATTTATACTTAAGACTGATGTCCTCACCTCCAGTGGCTCTCCCTGCTCTGTGGACTCCTAACTCTAGTCTTAATTAAGCAGTAATTAGACATGAAAATCATCTCCACGCTTTTCTCTGCTGGCCTTTCCGTCTCATCCTCTGCATCTTTGTTCTTAATTTGAATCTCTTCCTCAATCTCTCCTCATCTCTCTTCCAGCGTTGCCAACTCCCCAGGAAGGAACGTAGATATTGACTGTCATAAAAGTTGCCAGACATTGATGGATGACAGCAGTTTGCATAATTGATTACACCGGATGCTGGAGGAGAGAGGAATCACGTGGAGGGAGAGACAAAACCTAAAGGAAAAATGTAACTTTAAATGAATTTGTAGTCGCAAGTAGGAACACTTTTTTGTTGCTGAATGTAGGAAGTATATGTGTATATATATATATATATGTATGTATGTATATACTGTATATAAATATCATTTTTTTTAACTAGGGTTGTACAGGTACTAGTATAGTATCGCGGTACTAATGAATCAAAAACGGTACTGGACTCTGTTATGTTTGACAACGCATTGTCAGGTCATGACATTGCTGGTTTTTCAACCGAGGAGCATGTTAGGCAGCGCACATGCACAGAGTACTTACAAGCAGACAGTCTGTAGAAAGAAAAGAGAGAATGGACACATTTTGCTGTAAAAAGTAAAGATAAAGGTGAAGTTATAACACTGAAACACCCTCAGGACTATTTCTAAATCACTAATCCTGCGACAAATAAAGTATGTTTCTTACAAGTAGCATTATCACTGGAGAACAAGGAATATCTAAACATGCTTCACTACACAGTATAGGAGGATACAAGAGCTCACTGCCGTCACAATGTAAACAAACACCATGGGTGGATCTACACCTGACATCCACTGTAATGATACCAAGTACAAGAGTGTATCTAGTCGACACTACTATGATAACATCAATATTTTTTATCGCTACACAATCTGTTTTTCATTTTTTTAAATTCACTTTATGTTTATAAAGTCAGTAAATACGTCCCTGGACACACGAGGACTTTGAATACGACCAATGTATGATCCTGTAACTACTTGGTATCAGATCGATACCTAAATGTGTGGTATCATCCAAAACTGTCACACCTATGGATCATGTTTTGTTTTGTCATGTCATGTTTTTGATTTTGGACATTCAGTCACGTTTTGCACTTCCTGGTTTTGTTTGTTTCCATGGCAACGTATTAGTTCCCACCTTGTCAGGCCCGCACCTGTTCCTGATTATCACAGCCAGTATTTAAGTCATTTTCTTTTTGTTCATCATTCTGGGATCTTCTCACACATGCGCACGCACCCGACCCATGCTGCACCTCCTTCATGTCCTTGTCCATAGTTCCAAGCCGTGTAAGTTTTTGTATTCATGCCATTGTGCTAGTTTTGTCTATAGTTTATTATTATTCATAGCCAATTGTTTTTGTGCAAAGTCCTTTAGTTTATGCCCATCATTTCATGCCATCGAGCAGGTGTTTTTGTTTCACGTTTGTACTGTTTAGCCAAGTTTCTTCCTCCATTGTGAGCGCTTTTTGTTGTTTATTTGTTTATTAAATAAACAACCATGTGCTTACATTCATGCCTGACTCCTCCCACATCATCCTTGCATCGAGGAAGCACAAACATCCACAGCCCAAGCCTGACAAAAACTAATGTCAGGTATCAAAGAAGAGAAGAATAAGTGATTATTACATTTTAACAGAAGTGTAGATAGAACATGTTAAAACAGAAAATAAGCAGATATTAACAGTAAATGAACAAGTAGATTAATAATCCATTTTATACAGTTTGTCCCTCATAATGTGTACAAAATAATCAGTGTATAAATGACACAATATGTTACTGCAGACTAATTAGGAGTCTTTGTTTGTTTACTTACTACTAAAAGACAAGTTGTCTAGTATGTTCAACATTTTATTTAAGGACTAAATGACAATAATAAACATATCTTTCACGTACACTACATTTTTTGTTCAAATAACGACTATAATGACATTTATTGTGGTCCCCTTTATTTGAAAAAGTATCGAAAAACATTTTGGTACCGGTCCTAAAATATTGGTATTGGGACAACGCTAATTTGTATATATATATATATATATATATATATATATATATATATATATATATATATATATATATATATATATATATATATATATATAAATATATGTATGTGTGGGGAAAAATCACAAGACTACTTCACTAAATCTCCTGAGGGAACGCCTCATGAAACAGTTCTGTAGAGATGAAGTAGTCTTGTGATTTTTGATTTTTCCCCACACATACATACTGCGCTCTAACACGGTATCGAGCACTATTCTCTGGATAATCCAATTAAGACATATATATATATATATATATATATATATATATATATATATATACAGATACATACATGTATATTTATATATCTATACATATATATCTATACATTTATACAGTATCTATACATATACATCCATACATATATACGAAATACACACACACACACACACACACACACACACACACACACACACACACACACACACACACACACACACACACACACACACACACACACACATATATATATATGTATGTATATATGTATATATATATATATATATATATATATACATACATATATATATATATATGTATATATATATATATATACATATATATGCAGACATATATACATATATATATATGTGTCTGTATATATATATATATATATATATATAAGAATGTCCTGTGCAGATGGTCTCACACGTTGGTGAATTTGTATTTATAACGATTGATACACTACTGATATATATTTCTGAATAATCACTTCATCAACAATCTGGATTATACGGTTTGATGTTTCTCCCAGCCGTGCATGGATGGATTATGTGGTTTGATGTTTCCTACAGCCGTGCATGGACGTCAGCAGCAGTTGGCTGATATTTCCTTCTGGAAGAGGGACAGATGTAGCTGCCCCTCCACCCTCCATGCGGACTGTTTGGCTCGTTAGTAGCCAAACTTATGAAGTGGCTTAATCGGCGGTTGGAAATGAGAGACAATTAATATGCGTCCTCCTAATTGTTTCTCCCTCTGCCAGAATAAACCGATTAAAACCCAACCCAAACACATCCATTTTCCCTCTTTATGACAAGGCTGCTAAAACAAGGACATCATCATTCAGGGGAAAGTTGTTGGACAGAAATGAAAAGGCGATAATGAGCGGGCGGGGGTCAAAATGACAGAATGCATAAAACATCCTTTGAATGCTGATTGTTTTGTGCACATAAAAGACTGCAGGGAGGTGAAGCTGGCAAGCAGGCTGTGATTTAAGGCCCGCACGCCATCGGAGGCCAGAGAGCAGATCATCAACGCTTCCACCGTGTCTCAACCGGCAGCTGGAGAACACTGGCATCCTCCACGCACTCCCGTCTCCTCGCTACCTCCCGTCACTATGGCAACCCTGCACACCAGCACTCCCACAAGCCTCCCTCTCCTCCTCCAGACTTCAAGGATGTGAACGAGCAAAAGATGCGTGGCGTCTGCTGGAGAAGCTGAACTAGGACGACTGTTCCACGTCTAGGGTCGCCAAGGGCTGGAAAGTTTACATTACATTTCCGAAGTTTGGAAATTTGGACCATTTTTTTTGTATTATTCAAAGTTGGACGGCGTCCTTCTTATTCTGTAGACCACACACACACACACACACACACACACACACACACACACACACACACACACACACACACACACACACACACACACACACACACACACACACACACACACACACACACACACACACGCACACACACACAGATATAAATAGCCAGCTCAACAATTGGAGAAGTCTTTCAAAATATTTTACTGGTGGACAAATGAATAGAAAAAGGCTCGAGCACACCTGGGAAAATGAAGGCCACATGCGGTACTTTAAGATTTTTAATCCTGCACACCGGACATTCCAAAAGGAATTTTTTAGATCTGAAAGATGTAAAGTGTAGCTTCCATTATGATGTGTACTCATCTTTTCTAATCACCCTAAGTCTTCAACTAAACTAATAAGTTCAATGGTTGGAATCTGTGCTTTTACATGATATGCTAGTTTCTATGGTCATCTAATTAGTTACTATGGTCATCTAATTAGTTACTATGGTCATCTAATTAGTTACTATGGTCATATAATTAGTTACTATGGTCATCTAATTAGTTACTATGGTCATCTAATTAGTTACTATGGTCATATAATTAGTTACTATGGTCATATAATTAGTTATTATGGTCATCCAATTAGTTATTATGGTCATCTAATTAGTTACTATGGTCATCTAATTAGTTACTATGGTCATCTAATTAGTTACTATGGTCATCTAATTAGTTACTATGGTCATATAATTAGTTACTATGGTCATCTAATTAGTTAATATGGTCATATAATTAGTTACTATGGTCATATAATTAGTTATTATGGTCATCTAATTAGTTATTATGGTCATCTAATTAGTTACTATGGTCATCTAATTAGTTATTATGGTCATCTAATTAGTTACTATGGTCATCTAATTAGTTATTATGGTCATCTAATTAGTTACTATGGTCATCTAATTAGTTACTATGGTCATCTAATTAGTTACTATGGTCATCTAATTAGTTATTATGGTCATCTAATTAGTTATTATGGTCATCTAATTAGTTACTATGGTCATCTAATTAGTTACTATGGTCATCTAATTAGTTACTATGGTCATATAACGAGTTACTATGGTCATCTAATTAGTTACTATGGTCATCTAATTAGTTACTATGGTCATCTAATTAGTTACTATGGTCATCTAATTAGTTATTATGGTCATCTAATTAGTTACTATGGTCATCTAATTAGTTACTATGGTCATCTAATTAGTTACTATGGTCATATAACGAGTTACTATGGTCATCTAATTAGTTACTATGGTCATCTAATTAGTTACTATGGTCATCTAATTAGTTACTATGGTCATCTAATTAGTTACTATGGTCATCTAATGAGTTACTATGGTCATCTAATTAGTTACTATGGTCATCTAATTAGTTACTATGGTCATCTAATTAGTTACTATGGTCATCTAATTAGTTACTATGGTCATCTAATTAAAGTTAAAGTACCAATGATTGTCAAACACACACTCTGTGTTGTAATTAGTTACTATGGTAACCTAATGAGTTACTATGGTAATGTAAGTCCCAGCAGCGCAGACGAGGCATCAAGCAGTGTGGGTGTGGAGTGTTTCCACAGAGTGTTTCCAGAGCCTGAAATGTGGGTGTCAGGCACCGACGTGGAAGGAGATTTTTACAACAAAGTTGAAAAGCTTAGTGATTTATCACATATATCAGATCTTAGGTGGGGTTTTTTACCCTTCATGTTCAGATTTCACTATTTTTGTTGCTTTATTTGTTAGGAAAACGCATGGCTGTTGTTTTGTTGCCCCAAGATGCAAGAACCAGGTGGAGGATGAGCAGGTAAGATGACTTTAATTATCATCCAACAGAAAAAAAGTAAGCAGTCTTGCAAACAGAAGTTCCAAACAGAGAGTGTTATCTTCGAGCCCTGAGGAGTGCTGGAGTGAAAACAGAAATAGAAACATGTTGATTGGCAGCAGGTGTGGACCGCCTGCCAATCAACGGCAGGTGAGGAGAAAAAAGTGCTTTGCAGAACAAACAGGAAACTTAACAAAATAAGAGCACTGACGGGAAGTAAATACAAAAACCAGGAAAACCAACAGAAAGGAAGTGAGAGATCTTCACATTATTGTAAAATATGTTGATGGAGAGGCTGTGTGACGTTCATATGTTGGCAATATCCAGTCTTTTATCCTTCATAATTAATACTGTAAATCCCCAGTTCTTTATTTTCATGTACATTCTGGCTGTCTCATTCAGTAAAAAAAAAAAAAAAAATTCCATTCTGTTTTTTAAGGTCGTCTGTCATAAGGTTTTCTGCTTTCAATCAGATATTATTGTGAGGTTTTGTATCAGTGTTCCTAAAAAGAGATATACTGGCCCACAGACACATTTTTTTTTTCTCTAAATTTGGCCCCCCAAGGCAAAATAATGTCTCAACCTGGACTGGATGAAAAAATGAAGAGTCAACCAGCATGCTAAATCAAACTAAAAGTCACATTCTTGTATGACAACAGAACAGAAGGCAGAGGAAACTACACCTTTTCATTTACTACTTGCTACTTGAACTTTACACATCACAAAAAAAGGTCCATTCGGATCGCTAACGTTGTTAGCATAAATGAATGGGATTTAACAAGGAGAAAATTAGCATCCTGGCTAACGGAGAAATATTTTCGGTTCACTATGGCAGTGTTTTTCAACCTTTTTTTGAGCCAAGACACATGTTTTTCATTGGAAAAAAATCCAGAGGCACACCACTGTCAGAAATCATAAAACTATTTTACTCAGTAGACGATTTTGATGATGAAAAGTTGTTGGATATGACTTTAAAGCAAAACCATCACTATAGCTCTTGTCTCAACGTAGGTGTACTGTCACCAACTGTCACATCACGCCCTGACTTATTTGGAGGTTTTTGGTGTTTTCTTGTGTGTAGTGTTTTGCAGTTCTATTTTGGTGTATTTTCCTGTTTTGTTGGTATTTTCCTGTTGCAGTTTCATGTCTTCCTTCGAGCGATATTCCCCGCACCAAAATTGTTGCTATCCTTTTTTGTGTGGAAATTGTTGATTGTCTCGTCATGTACGGATGTACTTTGTGGACGCCCTCTCCGCTCCGCACGTCGTAAGTCTTTGCTGTCGTCCAGCATTCTGTTTTTGTTTACTGTGTACCCAGTTCAGTTTTCATTTCGTTCTGCATAGCCTTCCCTAAGCTTCAATACATTTTCTTCAGGGCACTTAGCTTTTGTTTATTTCTGGTTTTAGCACTAGAAAACTTTTTTTTACCTGCACCAACCATTGTCGTCTCACACGATGTCTTCCCGACATCTACAAAGCAATTAGCTACCAATTAGCTAGCTATGGAAGAATATTACACGGCTACTTTGCTGAGTTCTAGACCGCACAGACACTCAACAACAATACATTATTTGCAGATTATAAATAATGTTTTGCAAAACATATTTTTAACCAAAATAGGTGAAATCAGATCATCTCCCACAGGACACCAGTGGTTGAAAAACACTTCATTATGAGACTGTGGTGGCACATCAACCTAGCTAGCAGGAGATATTGGCCCCAAAAGTACAGAAACAGCTAGCTGGCTTGAGTGGAAATCTGCTGGAGTAGTCTGCAGTCTTACAGTAACAAGCAAATACTCTTAAATACCATAGACCAGGGGTCACCAACACCAGGTCGCCCGTAAGGACCAGATGAGTCGCCCGCTGGCCTGTTCTAAAAATAGCTCAAATAGCAGCACTTACCAGTGAGCTGCCTCTATTTTTTAAATTGTATTTATTTCCTAGCAAGCTGGTCTCGCTTTGCTCGACATTTTTAATTCTAAGAGAGACAAAACTCAAATAGAATTTGAAAATGCAAGAAAATATTTTAAAGACTTGGTCTTCACTTGTTTAAATAAATTCATTTATTTTTTTACTTTGCTTCTTGTAACTTTCAGAAAGACTATTTTAGAGAAAAAAATCCAACCTTAAAAATGATTTTAGGATTTTTAAACACATATACCTTTTTACCTTTTAAATTCCTTCCTCTTCTTTCCTGACAATTTAAATCAATGTTCAAGTATTTTTATTTTTTTTATTGTAAATAATAATACATACATACATTTTAATTTAATTCTTCATTTTAGCTTCTGTTTTTTCGCCGAAGAATATTTTGTGAAATATTTCTTCAAACTTGTTATAATTAAAATTAAAAAAAAATATTCTGGCAAAGCTAGAAAATCAGTAGAATTCAATTGATTTGAAAGTCCTTTGAATTTTATTTAACATTTTTGTCCTGGAAAATCTAGAAGAAATAATGATTTGTCTTTGTTAGAAATATAGCTTGGCCCAATTTGTTATAAATTCTAACAAAGTGCAGATTGAGTTTTAACTTATTTAAAACATCTCATCCAAATTCTAAAATTAATCTTAATCAGGAAAAAATACTAATAATGTCCCATAAATTCTTTTTTAATTTTTTTTCCCCAAAAATTTGAATTAGCTAGTTTTTCTCTTGATTTTTTTTCGGTTGAATTTTGAATTTTGAAGTCAAAATTGAAGATAAACTATGTTTCAAAATTTTATTTTCATTTTTTTTCGTGTTTTCTTCTCTTTTAAAAAGTTAAATTAAGTTAATTTTTTTCATCATTTACTCCCTACAAAAAACCTTCCGTAAAAGGAAAAAAAATGTAAGACGGAATGACAGACAGAAATACCAATTTTTTAATATATATATTGATTTTTTTATAAAAGGTAAATTGAGCAAATTGGCTATTTCTGGCAATTTATTTAAGTGCGTATCCAACTGGTAGCCCTTCGCATTAATCAGTACCCAAGAAGTAGCTCTTGGCTTCAAAAAGGTTGGTGACTCCTGCCATAGATCAAATAAATGTACCCCCGTAATATCATCAACACTTACCTGACTGGATGAAGTCCTTGGGCTCAAATACTAGTGTGGCCTCAATAGTCCTGCTGTTGCATGCTGGGAATTATCCCAGCATGTGATGGAAGAATGTGGTGGAGGAATGCACAGAGCAGGGTTAAAATTCAACTGAATTTGCATGAAATCAGGTTGTTTTAGCTAATAATCCTGCTGCAAGATCTAGTATGTTGCATTCAATGTTTACTCCCATTCATTCTAATGGAAAGTTTCCAACTTTGAACATTCTTGGGAATTTGCAACCCTATCCAAGTCCCAGTGGTCCATCCTAGCGGTGGAAGGAGATTTGCTTCCACCGGCTGGCATGGACCTCTTTTAAGAAAGCAGAGTGTGATCAGCGCAGGTTTATCTGCAGGCGGAGTGTAAATAGCACGTGTGATGCGTTTGGTGTCTGCGGCACAAAGGGATCATTGTGTCAGCGCCGTGATGTCATCGCCAAGCAATCTCTCCCCGCGGGTCAGAGACACCACTTTTTACCTTCACTTCGGGTGGCAAACCCATGCTTTGATTCAAACGTGTCAGTCTGAAAAACATGTTTAATAAAGTAACAAATATTAATCTTGTTCAGCAGAGGAGACGCGGACATCAGGTTGGATCTACGTCAGCTTTATTTGTCAACAAATGCACCACAGCGTCAATTCTGGTCTTTCAAGTCATAGCAAAGACTATAAAAATGGGAACCATTACCTCCCTCACTGCAAAAACTGAAATCTACATAAGATGAAATATCTCAAATAAGGCTGATATTTGCTTATTTTTGTCTGATAAGATCATTCTTCTCACTAAGCAGATTTTATCTTAGTGTTTTACTTGTTTTAAGGGTTTTGGTCCTAAATGATCTCAGTAAGATATTACAGCTTGTTTCCGACATTTTATGACTTATATTGAGTAAAACATGCTTGAATCTATTTTTCTCCAAATGTCCAAAACACACTCAGCAATGGTGGACAGGAAGGCGGTGAAGAAGAGGGGAAAAGGCGGCCAAAATGTTCAAAAGTCCCAATTGTGTCCAAAATACCTCCCCGGGTTCCAGTCCCACGAGTCTGGCTGCTGGCCGGACAAAATGTCCAAAATGCAGCTAGCAAAGTCCCATGCGAAGTGGGGGAGAAAAGTGAGAAAAGTCGGCAAAAGTCCCCAAAAATGTTCAAAAGACCTACCCAGGTTCGAGTCCCACCCGGGTTCGAGTGCCACAAGTGTTAAATCTTGTGGCACTCGAACCCGGGCGGGATTTTTGAACATTTTACCGACTTTTCTCACTTTTCTCCCCGCCTTCCCGTGGAACTTTGCTGGGCGCATTTTGGCCATTTCGGCCGGCGGCGGAACTTGTGGGACTCGAACCTGGATAGGTATTTTGAACATTTTTGGGACTTTTGCCGACTTTTTCAACTTTTATCCACTCTCCCCGTGGGACTGGGCTGGGTGTGATTTGGACATTTTGGGCATCCTGGGACTTGTGCGGCCTTACATAAGATTTTATGTTCGAGTGTTTTACTTATTTTAAGGGTTAAGATATTACAGCTTGTTTCCGACATTTTATGACTTATATTGAGTAAAACATGCTTGAATCTATTTTTCTCCAAATGTCCAAAACACACTCAGCAATGGTGGACAGGAAGGCGGTGAAGAAGAGGGGAAAAAGGCGGCTAAAATGTTCAAAAGTTCCAATTGTGTCCAAAATACCTGCCCGGGTTCCAGTCCCACGAGTCTGGCTGCTGGCTGGACAAAATGTCCAAAATGCAGCTAGCAAAGTCCCATGCGAAGTGGGGGAGAAAAGTGAGAAAAGTCGGCAAAAGTCCCATAAAATGTTCAAAATACCTACCCAGGTTCGAGTCCCACAAGTCGCTGGCTGTGCAAGTCCCGGTATGCCCAAAATGTCCATAACACACCCAGTCGAGTCCCACGGGTTGGGGTGGATAAAAGTTGGAAAAGTCGGCAAAAGTCCCAGAAATGTTCAAAAGACCTACCCAGGTTCGAGTCCCACCCGGGTTCGAGTGCCACAAGTGTTAAAACTTGTGGCACTCGAACCCGGGCGGGATTTTTGAACATTTTACCGACTTTTCTCACTTTTCTCCCCGCCTTCTCGTGGAACTTTGCTGGGCGCATTCTGGCCATTTCGGCCGGCGGCGGAACTTGTGGGACTCGAACCTGGATAGGTATTTTGAACATTTTTGGGACTTTTTCCGACCTTTTCAACTTTTATCCACTCTCCCCGTGGGACTGGGCTGGGTGTGATTTGGACATTTTGGGCATCCTGGGACTTGCGCGGCCTTACATAAGATTTTATGTTCGAGTGTTTTACTTATTTTAAGGGTTAAGATATTACAGCTTGTTTCCGACATTTTATGACTTATATTGAGTAAAACATGCTTGAATCTATTTTTCTCCAAATGTCCAAAACACACTCAGCAATGGTGGACAGGAAGGCGGTGAAGAAGAGGGGAAAAGGCGGCTAAAATGTTCAAAAGTTCCAATTGTGTCCAAAATACCTGCCCGGGTTCCAGTCCCACGAGTCTGGCTGCTGGCCGGACAAAATGTCCAAAATGCAGCTAGCAAAGTCCCATGCGAAGTGGGGGAGAAAAGTGAGAAAAGTCGGCAAAAGTCCCCAAAAATGTTCAAAATACCTACCCAGGTTCGAGTCCCACCCGGGTTCGAGTGCCACAAGTGTTAAAACTTGTGGCACTCGAACCCGGGCGGGATTTTTGAAAATTTTACCGACTTTTCTCACTTTTCTCCCCGCCTTCCCGTGGAACTTTGCTGGGCGCATTTTGGCCATTTCGGCCGGCGGCGGAACTTGTGGGACTCGAACCTGGATAGGTATTTTCAAAATTTTTGGGACTTTTGCCGACCTTTTCAACTTTTATCCACTCTCCCCGTGGGACTGGGCTGGGTGTGATTTGGACATTTTGGGCATCCTGGGACTTGCGCGGCCTTACATAAGATTTTATGTTGGAGTGTTTTACTTGTTTTAAGGGTTTTGGTCCTAAATGATCTCAGTAAGATATTACAGCTTGTTTCCAACATTTTATGACTTATATTGAGTAAAACATGCTTGAATCTATTTTTCTCCAAATGTCCAAAACACACTCAGCAATGGTGGACAGGAAGGCGGTGAAGAAGAGGGGAAAAGGCGGCCAAAATGTTCAAAAGTCCCAATTGTGTCCAAAATACCTCCCCGGGTTCCAGTCCCACGAGTCTGGCTGCTGGGCGGAGAAAATGTCCAAAATGCACCTCGCAAAGTCCCATGCGAAGTGGGGGAGAAAAGTGAGAAAAGTTGACAAAAGTCCCCAAAAATGTTCAAAATACCTACCCAGGTTCGAGTCCCACCCGGGTTCGAGTGCCACAAGTGTTAAAACTTGTGGCACTCGAACCCGGGCGGGATTTTTGAAAATTTTACCGACTTTTCTCACTTTTCTCCCCGCCTTCCCGTGGAACTTTGTTGGGCGCATTTTGGCCATTTCGGCCGGCGGCGGAACTTGTGGGACTCGAACCTGGATAGGTATTTTGAACATTTTTGGGACTTTTGCCGACTTTTTCAACTTTTATCCACTCTCCCCGTGGGACTGGGCTGGGTGGGATTTGGACATTTTGGGCATCCTGGGACATCCTTACATAAGATTTTATGTTGGAGTGTTTTACTTGTTTTAAGGGTTAAGATATTACAGCTTGTTGCTGAGATTTGATGACCCGTGTTGAGTAAAACATGCTTGAAACTAAAATATCAACTTTTGCAGAGCTGTGTCATCAACACTAACAAGTATAAAACTACTTTTTTAAAGTAATACTTTCTTATTTCAAACATGTGAAAAAAAATCATGACTTTGACACAATTGTGTCTCGTATTAAAACAGATGACAGCCAACTACACTTTCCTGTTTTATTTTCAGAGAAACAATAGAAAAGACATAGTAGTATAGTGGTGCAGTTATTAGTGAGAATATACTTATTTTAAGGTATTTTTGAGTTCATTGAGGTTAGCTAATTTGACTTGTTTTGGAAAGTCTTGACAAGCCAGATTTTCTTGTTCTATTGGCAGATAATTTTGCTTAATTCAGGGTAAAATACGTCTCATTTTTGTATTTGTTTTTCTTGTTTTTGAACACTGACTTTTTGCAGTGCTGCTTGGCATTGGCATCAACGGTTGGAATTGGGGGTTAAATCACCAAAAATGATTCCTGGGCGTGGCCACTGCTGCCGCTCACTGCTCCCCTCACCTCCCAGGGAGTGATCAAGGGCAAATGCAGAGGACAAATTTCCCCACAACTAGCGTGTGTGTGACTATCATTGGTACTTTAACTTTAACTTCACTTCAACAATCGCTATTTCTTCAGAATCAAAATATATATCCATGTATTACATAGAGACTCTTATTTGTGGACTATTGACAAGACATGCACCCAAAACTCAGTTGTCTTAAATAGAAACCCAAACCGGACGTTGTGATGAAATCCTCCACACGACACCTCTGCTCCTCCAACCTCCGAGGACAAAGCTCCAAACTATAAAAGACAAGGCTTTCTGCTCTGTCCATTCCAGTCTGTGGAACACTCTCCCTGACCACCTGAGGGCACCACAGACTGTGAATGCTTTTAAAAAAGGCTTAAAAACCCTTATTTTTTAAAAAAAACTTTTTTTTTTTTAGATATGTGTGCTAGTGGTACCTATTAGGCTGTTCTAGTTTTTTTCTTTGTTTACTGTTTTACTTGTTTGGTGCAGCTATTTGTGGTTTTAGTGCTGTCGTTTTTGCTATTTAAAATGCACTGTAGCACTTTGAGGTTGTTTGTTCAATGTAAAGTGCTTTTACAAATACAATCTATTATTATTATTATTATTATAAATATCCACCTACTGGAGACTGTGTCTCAAAGTTGAACACGGGTGACATAGCTCACCCAAAGATGACTAAAAACGTCACATTCGGGTCACAATACGTTTAGACTGAAGTCACATTTGAAAAGATCAGATTCAGGACTAGCCCCTGAATCAGGTGTTGAAATATCAGATTCGAAGCACTTTATAGCTTCAAATCTGTGTTTTTCAACCTTTTTTGAGCCAAGGCACACATTTTTCATTGAAAAAAAATCCAAAGGCACACCACCGTCAGAAATCATAAAACTATTTTACTCAGCAGCCGATTTTGACGATGAAAAGTTGTTGGATATGACTTTAAAGCAAAACCATCACTATAGCTCTTGTCTCAAAGTAGGTGTACTGTCACCAACTGTCACATCACGCCCAGACTTATTTGGAGGTTTTTGGTGTTTTCTTGTGTGTAGTGTTTTGCAGTTCTATTTTGGTGTATTTTCCTGTTTTGTTGGTATTTTCCTGTTGCAGTTTCATGTCTTCCTTTGAGCGATATTCCCCGCACCAAACTTGTCGCTATCCTTTTTTGTGTGGAGGTTGTTGATTGTCTCGTCATGTACGGATGTACTTTGTGGACGCCGTCTCCGCTCCGCACGTCGTAAGTCTTTGCTGTCGTCCAGCATTCTGTTTTTGTTTACTGTGTACCCAGTTCAGTTTTCATTTCGTTCTGCATAGCCTTCCCTAAGCTTCAATACATTCTCTTCAGGGCACTTAGCTTTTGTTCATTTCTGGTTTTAGCACTAGAAAACTTGTATTACCTGCACCAACCATTGTCGTCTCTTTGGAACGTTTTTAACCTTTTTTCAGGCAAGGCACATTTTTTTTCACTAGAAAATCCTGAGGCACACCACCAGCAGGAAACGTTAAAAAATTAAAGTCCACCAGGTCCTCGTGCCTTATTTTGGGTTTGTTGGGGTTTTCCGGTGTGTAGTGTTTTAGTTCTTGTCTTGCGCTCTTATTTTGGTTTCCCTTCCTGTTTTGTTGGTGTTTTTCCTGTCGCACTTTCATGTCTTCTTTGGAGTGATATTCCGCACACCTGCTGTGTGTTAGCAAGCCAGGCTATTTAAGTTGTTGGATCCTTCTTTGTGTGGACATTGTTGATTGTCATGGCTCACCTGCACTGGCTTCCTGTGCACTTAAGATGTGACTTTAAGGTTTTACTACTTACGTATAAAATACTACACGGTCTAGCTCCATCTTATCTTGCCGATTGTATTGTACCATATGTCCCGGCAAGAAATCTGCGTTCAAAGGACTCCGGCTTATTAGTGATTCCCAAAGCCCAAAAAAAATCTGCGGGCTATAGAGCATTTTCCATTCGGGCTCCAGTACTCTGGAATGCCCTCCCGGTAACAGTTCGCGATGCCACCTCAGTAGAAGCATTTAAGTCTCACCTTAAAACTCATTTGTATACTCTAGCCTTTAAATAGACTCCCTTTTTAGACCAGTTGATCTGCCGTTTCTTTTCTTTTTCTCCTATGTCCCACTCTCCCGTGTGGAGGGGGTCCGGTCCGATCCGGTGGCCATGTACTGCTCGCCTGTGTATCGGCTGGGGACATCTCTGCGCTGCTGGTCCGCCTACGCTTGGGATGGTTTCCTGCTGGCTCCGCTGTGAACGGGACTCTCGCTGCTGTGTCTTGGATCCTCTTTGGACTGGACTCTCGCGACTGTGTTGTATCCATTGTGGATTGAACTTTCACAGTATCATGTTAGACCCGCTCGACATCCATTGCTTTCCTCCTCTCCAAGGTTCTCATAGTCATCATTGTCACCAATGTCCCACTGGGTGTGAGTTTTCCTTGCCCTTATGTGGGCCTACCGAGGATGTCGTAGTGGTTTGTGCAGCCCTTTGAGACACTAGTGATTTAGGGCTATATAAGTAAACATTGATTGATTGATTCATTGATGTCATGTACGGATGTACTTTGTGGACGCCGTGAGTTTTTGCTGTCGTCCAGCGTTCAGTGTCTTTTTACTTTGTAGCCAGTTCAGCTTTTATTTTATTTTTGCATAGCCATTGCCTTTTCGTTAATTTTTGGTTTTAGCGTTACATACCTTTTTACCTGCATGCTGCCTCCCGCTGTGGTCTGCATATCGGGATCACAACAAGCCATTCTCGTCTCACCCGACACATTCCGAGCTATCTGCTGCCACCTGCTGACATGGAGTGTGAGGTGGTTACCCTGCCGAGCTCCACACAGCACAGGCACTAAGCAACGGCATATTATTTGCAGATTATATCTATATTGTGTGTGCCGTGGCACAGTGGTTGACAAACACTGGGCTGGACTGGCAACAAAAAATCAGATCTGTCACTTGAGGGTAAAAAAACGGGGCCATGGTCACCACTTGGGGTCCAACAGACAAGAACGGCAGGAGGACTCAGTTAGAAAATATTGGAGGGCAGGAGACTGACAGGCAGAAGGAGGGAAGGAAGGACCAATAAGGACGGACTTGGACGGGGAAGGTAAGACAGAAAAGGGAGGTAATGAGTTCCCGGTCCAATCTGGTGTTGTTGAGCAGAGGTAGTAGCCGAGCACACATTCCATTAGGCGGTAAATATTGACTCAGCAGTGAACAAGTGGTTTCTATTGCTGGGTAAACAAAACTATTGTGTGGCAGGCAGGCCTGTTTGCATATCACGCTCAGAGCTGATAAGCAGCCAGTCTCAGTCTTTCATTCCCGCTCTGCCTCCCTCTGCGGGTCTGTCCTTGGACGCACCACTAAGTGTGTGGATGCATTCTTCACGGGGGGCCTAGTAAGCACGTTATCTGGCAATAACCAGTGGCACAAGACTTGTAAGCCCTTCTTACGCAATGTTCTGCTGCGGGGGGAACTCTTACTCAATTGGCCTCCCGCGGAGGTAAAGACTTGATTTGTGTTGGACGAGACTGAGACTGGAAGGAGGGGATCAGGACTCCATTCCCGAATATATAAATATTTATTTTATACATCTCTCCCTGAACTGATGTCCTTTACAGAACAAACTGGCTGAAACTGAATCAAATGCAACCAAGTAGTCTCTCCTGTTTGCCTCAATTCTATGTGTTCAGTCACCTGCCTTCTTCTGACATCAATCAATGTTTTCTCTGATAGTCCTAGACCACCAGTGTCTCAAAGGGCTGCACAAGCCACAACCACATCTTCAGCTGAGATCCCAAGAAAAAACTCAACTCAATGGGATGACAATGAGGAACCTTGGAGGAGACCTCAGATGTGGGGACCTGGTGCAATGGACGTCGAGTGGATCTAACATGATAGTGTGAGAGTCCAGTCCATAGTGGATCTGACATAGTAGTGAGAGTCCAGTCCATAGTGGATCTAACATAATAGTGAGAGTCCAGTCCATAGTGGATCTAACATAATAGTGTGAGAGTCCAGTCCATAGTGGATCTAACATAATAGTGAGAGTCCAGTCCATAGTGGATCTAACATAATAGTGTGAGAGTCCAGTCCATAGTGGATCTAACATAATAGTGTGAGAGTCCAGTCCATAGTGGATCTAACATAATAGTGAGAGTCTAGTCCATAGTAGATCTAACATAATAGTGTGAGAGTCCAGTCCTAAGTGGATCTAACATAATAGTGTGAAAAATCAGTCCATAGTGGATCTAACATAATAGTGTGAGAGTCCAGTCAATAGTAGATCTAACATAATAGTGAGAGTCCAGTCCATAGTGGATCTAACATAATAGTGAGAGTCCAGTCCATAGTGGATCTAACATAATAGTGAGAGTCCAGTCCATAGTGGATCTAACATAATAGTGTGAGAGTCCAGTCCATAGTGGATCTAACATAATAGTGAGAGTCCAGTCAATAGTAGATCTAACATAATAGTGAGAGTCCAGTCCATAGTGGATCTAACATAATAGTGAGAGTCCAGTCCATAGTGGATCTAACATAATAGTGTGAGAGTCTAGTCCATAGTGGATCTGACATAATAGTGTGAGAGTCCAGTCCATAGTGGATCTAACATAATAGTGAGAGTCCAGTCCATAGTGGATCTAACATAATAGTGAGAGTCCAGTCCATAGTGGATCTAACATAATAGTGTGAGAGTCCAGTCCATAGTGGATCTAACATAATAGTGAGAGTCCAGTCCATAGTGGATCTAACATAATAGTGTGAGAGTCCAGTCAATAGTAGATCCAACATAATAGTGAGAGTCCAGTCCATAGTGGATCTAACATAATAGTGAGAGTCCAGTCCATAGTGGATCTAACATAATAGTGTGAGAGTCCAGTCCATAGTGGATCTAACATAATAGTGTGAGAGTCCAGTCCATAGTGGATCTGACATAATAGTGTGAGAGTCCAGTCCATAGTGGATCTAACATAATAGTGAGAGTCCAGTCCATAGTGGATCTAACATAATAGTGTGAGAGTCCAGTCCATAGTGGATCTAACATAATAGTGTGAGAGTCCAGTCCATAGTGGATCTAACATAATAGTGAGAGTCCAGTCCATAGTGGATCTAACATAATAGTGTGAAAAATCAGTCCATAGTGGATCTAACATAATAGTGTGAGAGTCCAGTCAATAGTAGATCTAACATAATAGTGAGAGTCCAGTCCATAGTGGATCTAACATAATAGTGAGAGTCCAGTCCATAGTGGATCTAACATAATAGTGAGAGTCCAGTCCATAGTGGATCTAACATAATAGTGAGAGTCCAGTCAATAGTAGATCTAACATAATAGTGAGAGTCCAGTCCATAGTGGATCTAACATAATAGTGAGAGTCCAGTCCATAGTGGATCTAACATAATAGTGTGAGAGTCTAGTCCATAGTGGATCTGACATAATAGTGTGAGAGTCCAGTCCATAGTGGATCTAACATAATAGTGAGAGTCCAGTCCATAGTGGATCTAACATAATAGTGAGAGTCCAGTCCATAGTGGATCTAACATAATAGTGTGAGAGTCCAGTCCATAGTGGATCTAACATAATAGTGAGAGTCCAGTCCATAGTGGATCTAACATAATAGTGTGAGAGTCCAGTCAATAGTAGATCCAACATAATAGTGAGAGTCCAGTCCATAGTGGATCTAACATAATAGTGAGAGTCCAGTCCATAGTGGATCTAACATAATAGTGTGAGAGTCCAGTCCATAGTGGATCTAACATAATAGTGTGAGAGTCCAGTCCATAGTGGATCTGACATAATAGTGTGAGAGTCCAGTCCATAGTGGATCTAACATAATAGTGAGAGTCCAGTCCATAGTGGATCTAACATAATAGTGTGAGAGTCCAGTCCATAGTGGATCTAACATAATAGTGTGAGAGTCCAGTCCATAGTGGATCTAACATAATAGTGTGAGAGTTTGACTAAATGGGAACACCTACAGGGCTCAATCTATTAAAGTCCTGCTATTTTGCTTCCTAAACAAAGTGCTACAAATACTTTTTAAAGCCAAACCCTTTGATTGCACATGACTTCGGGACTTTGAGAGTGATTTTGCTTTGTCGTATTTAGCTGGCACATATTTGAATGTCAAAATCTTTCTGCCTTTGACTTCATCCAAGTTAGTTTTAAGAGCCTTGCTTTAATATCATTTCTTCCTGGAATAACGAGTGGGCTGGAGAACCAACTCTCCAGTTGATTTAGAGTATTGTGTACTCACTTGATACTAAAGTTGTATAATTTGCACATTAGATTGTGTTTTAATGGCATTTCTTCAGTTTTGTCCCATTAAAAGAAACAATATTTTCAGGAATGCGAGTGGTGTACTCACCTATGTCGGTCTTTCACCGACTGTTAAAAATTAAGCCGCCCGTGCTTCTGAGCAGCCAATAAGAATCATTGTTGTCCAGGTGAAGGATTAAGAAGAGGCCCCTCCCCCAATGAAGAGGCCCCTCCCCCATGAGCAATATTGACTTAGATGCCAGAGTGTGCAGGGTGGAGACTGTTTGCTCCTAGATTACATTCAGCATACATGTTTTCACCTTTGAACTTTTGTGCTTCTGCAGGCTTTGTGGCCTGGGAGTGGACTCACTATACCTGCACTGTAATGTGACACACCCACTTCCTGTCTGCAGGTGTGATGCACGCCATGTTCCCCAGGGTTGCACCATGCCGTGTGACTCAGGCCACCATGTTGTGTAACACGGGCTGATTGTTACCTGGTGTCGTTGTCATCGTACAGTGAGACATACTGTACATGACGCTGCACTCAGGTGAGGCAGACAGGAAGTACATTGTTGCTTGACAAGGGCGGGACTCCACTTTCAGACGGATGATTGCTCGCCGGTTTTTTTACCTTCCAGTTTTTCACGACGCAACATCGACTCGGCCTGAAGAACGTGACCGCGTACTTAAGTGCTTACTTAAGTCTTTTTCTAAAGAGGGAGGAACATTTGTGTGTAATTATCTGAAAAATATATTGAAATTATCAAAATGACTATTGTTTTTTTTATTAGCTTGTTTTTTATGATGTACTGGCTAGTATCAGATTATTAGAAACTGAGGTTTTCTTTCACCATTGGCTTTGTTGGACGTATTGTAAAGATTTTTAATGATGATTAGTGACTATTTAAGCCAGGGGTCGCCAACCTTCTTGTGTACTGATTAATGCCAAGGGCTACCAGTTTGATACACACTTAAATAAATTGCATGAAATAGACACATTTTCTCAATTTACCTTTAATAAATACATCTATATACATAAAAAAATGAGTATTTCTGTCTGTCATTCCGTCATACATTTTTTTTCTTTTTACGGAAGGTTTTTTGTAGAGAATAAATGATGAAAAAATACTTAATTTAACGGTTTAAAAGAGGAGAAAACATGAAAAAAAATGAAAATTTAATTTCGAAACAATCTTATCTTATCTTCAATTTGGACTCTTTCAAATTCAAAATTCAACCAAAAAAATGAAGAGAAAAACTAGCTAATTTGAATTTTTTGGAAAAAATTTGAAACATTTTTTATGGAACATCATTAGTAATTTTTCCTGATTAAGATTAGTTTTAGAATTTTGATGACATGTTTTAAATAAGTTAAAATCCAATCTGCACTTTGTTGTAATATATAACAAATTGGACCAAGCTATATTTCTAACAAAGAAAAATCCTTATTTCCTCTGGATTTTCCAGAACAAAAATTTTAAAATAAATTCAAAAGACTTTGAAATAAAATTCAAATTTGATTTTAGGCCCTGCGATGAGGTGGCGACTTGTCTAGGGTGTACACCGTCTTCTGCCCGACTGTAGCTGAGATAGGCGCCAGCGCCCCTCGCAACCCCAAAAGGGAATAAGCGGTAGAAAATGGATGGATGGAATTTGATTGTACAGATTTTTTAGATTAGCCAGAATAATATTTTTTAATTTTAAGCATAATAAATTTGAAGAAATATTTCACAAACATTCTTCGTCGAAAAAACAGAAGCTAAAATGAATAATTTAATTAAGATTTTTTTATTATTCTTTACAATAAAAAAATTAATTTACTTGAACATTGATTTAAATTGTCAGGAAAGAAGAGGAAGGAATTTAAAAGGTAAAAAGGTATATGTGTTTAAAAATCCTAAAATAATTTTTAAGGTTGTATTTTTTCTCTAAAATTGTCTTTCTGAAAGTTACAAGAAGCAAAGTAAAAAAATAAATCAATTTATTTAAACAAGCGAAGACCAAGTCTTTAAAACATTTTCTTGGATTTTCAAATTCTATTTGAGTTTTGTCTCTCTTAGAATTAAAAATGTCGATCAAAGCGAGACCAGCTTGCTAGTAAATAAATACAATTTAAAAAATAGAGGCAGCTCACTGGTAAGTGCTGCTATTTGAGCTATTTTTAGAACAGGCCAGCGGGCGACTCATCTGGTCCTTACGGGCCACCTGGTGTTGGTGACCCCTGCTGTAAGTGTTCAGTACACCTGTTCACCTGTTGACATATCGACCCACCAAAGCTGCATGAACGCCAACTAAAAAGTAGTCAATGAATAAATAAATAAAAAAACTGTTTGCCAAATGAAAGAATGCAATCCCAGTTGCTTCGGATTTAGTGGAAATCCCAAAATAAGCCGTGATTATTTGCAATTGAAACATCTTCTTGCTCGGGACGGGAAAGTGTTTGTTTATTTTGGTGGTAAGTGTGATGCTTCACCTTGGAAGGAACCTCAGCTCGGGCACAAGTGAAGACTTCTGCTTTTCAGATGTCACGGTAACCATGGCAACCGACTCACGATGGTTCCTCAACCCCGACAAGGTTGGTTTTTTTTGGGCTAAATCCTTCAGAGGAAAGGCTGATGTTAGAAGCTGAATAATTATGACAGGATGATATTCTGCCATAAAGCGATGACTTGTGGTACCAAAGACCAAGACCTGATGATCTTAAAGACCGAGGAGTCACAATTAGTGATGGCTACCAAATTCTGTTCCTTTATCAACCGGATTCTGTGGCTACTTCTGAGTATCTGTTTGAGATCTTCTTGACGATGCTAGAATGTAAACTATTGTCAACATGCACATTTTTATGCTGTTAGACGAAGCTGAAACTAAATCTGCTAGACTTGCATCACTTAAGTGTTGTTATGACAATGACAATAAAGGAATTGATTGATTGATTGATTGTCCTGATTCATGTCAAATCAAACAGTCGGCACCAACTCGAGCATTAAAGAAGAGTATTGATACTGTGGAACCTCAATTTACAAACTCCTCAGTATCCAAAAGTTTCTATTTACAAACCAGCAACCGTATGGAAATATGCTTTGTTGTTTTAAATGATACAAATGTTTCATCTCCCCGATGTGTGCTTGCAGAACATTCATTGAGAGCTCAATTAATCAATCAAAGTTTATTTATATGTCTCAAAGGGCTGCACAAGCCACCATAAGGGCAAGGAAAAAATGACAACCCAGCGGGACGTCGATGAGAATGTCAATGAGAACCCTTGGAGAGGACCGCAAATGTGGGCAAAGTCCATAGTGGATCTAACATAATAGTGAGAGTCCAGTCCATAGTGGATCTAACATAATAGTGAGAGTCCAGTCCATAGTGGATCGAACATAATAGTGAGAGTCCAGTCCATAGTGGATCTAACATAATAGTGAGAGTCCAGTCCATAGTGGATCTAACATAATAGTGAGAGTCCAGTCCATAGTGGATCTAACATAATAGTGAGAGTCCAGTCCATAGTGGATCGAACATAATAGTGAGAGTCCAGTCCATAGTGGATCTAACATAATAGTGAGAGTCCAGTCCATAGTGGATCTAACATAATAGTGAGAGTCCAGTCCATAGTGGATCTAACATAATAGTGAGAGTCCAGTCCATAGTGGATCTAACATAATAGTGAGAGTCCAGTCCATAGTGGATCGAACATAATAGTGAGAGTCCAGTCCATAGTGGATCTAACATAATAGTGTGAGAGTCCAGTCCATAGTGGATCTAACATAATAGTGTGAGAGTCCAGTCCATAGTGGATCTAACATAATAGTGTGAGAGTCCAGTCCATAGTGGATCTAACATAATAGTGAGAGTCCAGTCCATAGTGGATCGAACATAATAGTGTGAGAGTCCAGTCCATAGTGGATCGAACATAATAGTGTGAGAGTGCAGTCCATAGTGGATCTAACATAATAGTGTGAGAGTCCAGTCCATAGTGGATCTAACATAATAGTGTGAGAGTCCAGTCCATAGTGGATCTAACATAATAGTGAGAGTCCAGTCCATAGTGGATCTAACATAATAGTGAGAGTCCAGTCCAGAGTGGATCTAACATAATAGTGAGAGTCCAGTCCATAGTGGATCTAACATAATAGTGTGAGAGTCCAGTCCATAGTGGATCTAACATAATAGTGAGAGTCCAGTCCATAGTGGATCTAACATAATAGTGTGAGAGTCCAGTCCATAGTGGATCTAACATAATAGTGTGAGAGTCCAGTCCATAGTGGATCTAACATAATAGTGTGAGAGTCCAGTCCATAGTGGAT
Organism: Nerophis ophidion; assembly: GCF_033978795.1. Taxonomy (NCBI): domain Eukaryota; kingdom Metazoa; phylum Chordata; class Actinopteri; order Syngnathiformes; family Syngnathidae; genus Nerophis; species Nerophis ophidion. The sequence continues at coordinate 53,939,289 of NC_084625.1, read as the reverse complement.
CTAACATAATAGTGTGAGAGTCCAGTCCATAGTGGATCTAACATAATAGTGAGAGTCTAGTCCATAGTGAATCTAACATAATAGTGTGAGAGTCCAGTCCATAGTGGATCTAACATAATAGTGAGAGTCCAGTCCATAGTGGATCTAACATAATAGTGAGAGTCCAGTCCATAGTGGATCTAACATAATAGTGAGAGTCCAGTCCATAGTGGATCTAACATAATAGTGAGAGTCCAGTCCATAGTGGATCTAACATAATAGTTTGAGAGTCCAGTCCATAGTGGATCTAACATAATAGTGAAAGTCCAGTCCATAGTGGATCTAAGATAATAGTGAGAGTCCAGTCCATAGTGGATCTAAAATAATAGTGTGAGAGTCCAGTCCATAGTGGATCCAACATAATAGTGAGAGTCCAGTCCATAGTGGATCTAACATAATAGTGTGAGAGTCCAGTCCATAGTGGATCTAACATAATAGTGTGAGAGTCCAGTCCATAGTGGATCTAACATAATAGTGAGAGTCCAGTCCATAGTGGATCTAACATAATAGTGAGAGTCCAGTCCATAGTGGATCTAACATAATAGTGTGAGAGTCCAGTCCATAGTGGATCTAACATAATAGTGAGAGTCCAGTCCATAGTGGATCTAACATAATAGTGAGAGTCCAGTCCATAGTGGATCTAACATAATAGTGAGAGTCCAGTCCATAGTGGATCTAACATAATAGTGAGAGTCCAGTCCATAGTGGATCTAACATAATAGTGTGAGAGTCCAGTCCATAGTGGATCCAACACAATAGTGAGAGTCCAGTCCATAGTGGATCTAACATAATAGTGAGAGTCCAGTCCATAGTGGATCTAACATAATAGTGTGAGAGTCCAGTCCATAGTGGATCCAACATAATAGTGAGAGTCCAGTCCATAGTGGATCTAACATAATAGTGAGAGTCCAGTCCATAGTGGATCTAACATAATAGTGTGAGAGTCCAGTCCATAGTGGATCTAACATAATAGTGAGAGTCCAGTCCATAGTGGATCTAACATAATAGTGAGAGTCCAGTCCATAGTGGATCTAACATAATAGTGTGAGAGTCCGGTCCATAGTGGATCTAACATAATAGTGTGAGAGTCCAGTCCATAGTGGATCTAACATAATAGTGTGAGAGTCCAGTTCATAGTGGATCTAACATAATAGTGTGAGAGTCCGGTCCATAGTGGATCTAACATAATAGTGTGAGAGTCCAGTTCATAGTGGATCTAATATAATAGTAGACGTTTCGTCTACTTGAAAGGACAGATCACGTGCGGAGCACCGGTTTAGCTTGTAAGAATAATTGTATATAAGTTATCACACAACTCTTATGCTTAAAGGCCATTGCTGTAGTTATTATCTATTGTGCTCAAGCTGTACTTTTTCTTCTTATGCAAAGACACACAACTTGTTATCTTCCACTGCATGTGAGGAGTCGCCTCGCCGTAGATGTTTCTGTCTTTCAGCGTGCAAACAGCCGAAGGGGTAACCAGCACTTTAACGAAGATAAGGCTTATTAACAGCAAGCAGACAAAGCAGAGACAGGGCGCAATCACAAGGCCCCCAGCACACTCCATTCTGAATAATCATGTATTGTGCGTACTGAGATGCTCGCATAATATGTGATCCCTCCCTTTAGAGGCAGCCTCAGCAATGTAACTAGGGAATGTCCTAAACTGATAAATAGAGGAGCGCAAGGACTGTTCCTCAGAGCGTAGGGTGAGACTGTAACTGAGTGTGCAGTGCCATGTGTTCTCCCCATGAGCAAAATTAAACTCTGTCTCTGCCTGATTCCTTGCTTCTTGTTCTGTTTAATAGATAGTTGGGGGATTAAACCTGACAAGTGTCAAAGCGCTATTCAAACATGAGCCATTTACCTTTTACAACAACGCAACACTGAGCGCAAACAACCGTAACTCCGGTTGAGCATTTTGACGAGCAAACAAACAAACGTCAACACACAAACGTTGTGTCTCCTTGAAAGGACAGATCACGTGCGGAGCGCGGGTTTGGGTTGTGGCGCGTCGTAATTACATTGCTTTTGTCAAGTGTGATGTTCCGACAGATGTTGGGAGAGGAAGGCAGAGTGTTGTTTATCACAATCTGCAGCCAGTCCTGGAATATCAGCTAAAGATTGAAGACTTTAATACTGCTCCTCCGCAGCAAAGAAAAACGGCAGTAAAAATGAAAGGCAACCCATCAAAGCACAATATGTCCGGGCGACAGCTTCCCCCTCCCCCCCCCATGTCTTACTCTCTACTCCCCCCCCCCCCCTCACATCCTCATCCATTTCCCGCCTTTCATCCCCCGTCTCATTGCTTCCACGCCAGCGGCAGCTTCCACGGCCCTCCTGGCTGCCGCTGGAAATTTTTGGGCATCTTGGCCTTGACCTTTGTGTTGTGTGGAGACCACCTGCAACACAATGCAGGACCCCCCCCCCTCCTCCGCCCCCCCAACACCGGAGGTGCTGTTCATTCTGCCACAGGACTCCCGGACTGGTAATGCCGGAGAGACAAGAAGGTCGGAATATTTTCCTCGCTCGCTGCGACTAAATGTCAGCTTTTAGTGTGCAGCTGGGAGAGAGAAAAGCAAAATGAAAGCAGAGGCGCATCATTTGAATAATGTTTCTGTCAGCTTCTTCGCTACCCCCACCCCACCCACCCCACCCCACCCCACCCGCCTCACTTCATCTTCACGTCCCCCTGGGAGGAATCTGCCACGATTTTCTGCAACACCCAGCATGCTTCCCGTGCAAAACGCTCCAGAACAGCGTCCCAGAAATGAAACTTTACTGGCTTGGATTTCACAATGAACAATGATTGAATTCCCGACTATTTTTCCTCTACGGTATATTGTTTGGAATCATCGTGTCTCTTGTGGAGCATCTTTTGTCCATGGTACGCTCACATTCTCATGGCATTCAGCACTCTTGTGGCGGGCCGTGAGTTTCCCACCTAGGCCTTCAGTGATGTCAATCAATCAATCAATGTTTATGTATATAGCCCTAAATCACAAGTGTCTCAAAGGGCTGCACGAGCCACAACGACATCCTCGGTTCAGATCGCACATAAGGGCAAGGAAAAAGTCACAACGCAGTGGGATGTCAATGTGAATGTCTGTGAGAAACCTTGGAGAGGACCGCAGATGACCCGAACCTGCTCGGGTTCAGGTCAGGACTCTGTGCAGGCCAGTCAAGTTCATCCACACCAGACTCTGTCATCCATGTCTTTATGGACCTTGCTTTCATGACAGGATTTGTGATCTGGTAGCTATCGCAACTGTCTATCAACTGTATGCGTTCTCAAATTTATCCGCTAACGGTCCCGATTAATATCCAATCACAGGAGGCGTAAATGTCACGTTTAAGTCCTTACTGGCAACAACTGGTGATCTGATTGGCTATGGCAATTATCTATCAACTGTATGTGTCCGTTCACTTACAGTGCACACACTTTGTAAATTCTGACGGCGGATTTGGTCCAGCATGGCAACATAAGCTAGCTGGATTCTGATTGGATACAAAGTAAAAGTAAAAACAACAGCACTGGGAGGAAAAAATTATTGTATCTTTAATTATGTTGATGATTTCTGGATATGTTGGGCCAGCAGAGAAGGTCTTTGGTCCAAGTGCTTCCTGTGCTGAGGTTTCAACTCTCACTTTGTGTGTTTCATCAGTAAGGACCGCACTATTTCCAACTGAAGGTGGAGCCTTTTCTGTTCAGGAAGTCATGGCTTGTTGTTCTTCACAAGATGTTATTAGCCAGAAGATGGCAATCATGATGGAGGAAAACTAAGTGTCCATTAATGCATTGTTTTATGGGCCATATTAGCTCAAAGAGGGTTATTATAAAAATATAAGATGGAAGAATATAATAGAAACAATATGTGAGGGGGAAACAAAAATCCCTTTTGGAGAATAAAGGTGATAATCACACGGGATGGAAGGACAGTGAGAAGCATTACAGTCAGTAAAGCAGGCAGGAACTATCTTCTACTTGTTCCACCATGTTGGAATTGTTCTGGTCTTTAGCAACTTAATGTTTATTAGCTGAATGTGCCAGCATTGGACATAATGTACACTAACAACATCATTGGACATAATGTACACAAACAACATCATTGGACATAATGTACACTAACAACATCATTGGACATAATCAACACAAACAACATCATTGGACATAATGTACACAAACAACATCATTGGACATAATCAACACAAACAACATCATTGGACATAATGTACACTAACAACATCATTGGACATAATCAACACAAACAACATCATTGGACATAATGTACACAAACAACATCATTGGACATAATCAACACAAACAACATCATTGGACATAATGTACACTAACAACATCATTGGACATAATATACACAAACAACATAATTGGACATAATGTACACAAACAACATAATTGGACATAATCAACACAAACAACATCATTGGACATAATGTACACTAACAACATCATTGGACATAATGTACACAAACAACATAATTGGACATAATCAACACAAACAACATCATTGGACATAATGTACACTAACAACATAATTGGACATAATGTACACAAACAACATAATTGGACATAATCAACACAAACAACATCATTGGACATAATGTACACTAACAACATAATTGGACATAATGTACACAAACAACATAATTGGACATAATCAACACAAACAACATCATTGGACATAATGTACACAAACAACATCATTGGACATAATGTACACAAACAACATCATTGGACATAATGTACACTAACAACATCATTGGACATAATGTACACTAACAACATCATTGGACATAATACACACAAACAACATCATTGGACATAATGTACACAAACAACATCATTGGACATAATGTACACTAACAACATCATTGGACATAATATACACAAACAACATCATTGGACATAATGTACACAAACAACATCATTGGACATAATGTACACTAACAACATCATTGGACATAATGTACACAAACAACATCATTGGACATAATGTACACTAACAACATCATTTGACATAATCTACACTAACAACATCATTGGACATAATGTACACTAACAACATCATTTGACATAATCTACACTAACAACATCATTGGACATAATGTACACTAACAACATCATTGGACAAAATGTACACAAACAACATCATTGGACATAATGTACACCAACAACATCATTTGACATAATCTACACAAACAACATCATTGGATACAATGTACACAAACAACATCATTGGACATAATGTACACAAACAACATCATTGGACATAATGTACACTAACAACATCATTTGACATAATCTACACAAACAACATAATTGGACATAATGTACACTAACAACATCATTGGACATAATCAACACAAACAACATCATTGGACACAATGTACACAAACAACATCATTGGACATAATCTACACAAACAACATCATTGGACACAATGTACACAAACAACATCATTGGACATAATCTACACAAACAACATCATTGGACATAATGTACACTAACAACATCATTGGACATAATCAACACAAACAACATCATTGGACACAATGTACACAAACAACATCATTGGACACAATGTACACAAACAACATCATTGGACATAATGTACACAAACAACATCATTGGACATAATGTACACTAACAACATCATTTGACATAATCTACACAAACAACATAATTGGACATAATGTACACTAACAACATCATTGGACATAATCAACACAAACAACATCATTGGACACAATGTACACAAACAACATCATTGGACACAATGTACACAAACAACATAATTGGACATAATCTACACAAACAACATAAAGCTGCGTACGTTAACAAACAGTTAAAAATACCTATGTGGAGGGGGCGTGGCCTGCAGACATGCAGCGAAACAGGGTGTGCCAGGACTGGCTTCAAGATCAGCGACAGGTGCGTACATGGCCCACATGGGCCTGATTATCTAATTTACCTGTCGCTCTGTTAAAAGGCAGCAGCTGGGGAGAAGAGAGTGGGCGGAGTTGGAGCACGCAGGTGATGCTATTATTGAAACATAAAACAGTGTTGTAACCCTAAGCCGGATTCGAATGAAGATGTTTGGTGGTCCGAGGAACCCTGAGGAAGGAAACCTCCACAATTTGGCCAAATTGTGGAGGTTTCCCTCCTCAGTGTTTCGCTGCAGGTCCCCAGGCCACGCCCCCCCTCCACAACTTGGTATGGTGGAATCGTGAAAGTTGAAGGCTGTGGATGTGATGTGTCCAAAACATTTTTTGGAACTGGAAAGTGTGCACATCTTTGTCCTGGCTACTCAGTAAAATATGGATGTTTAAGTAAATAAGTACATTTCATTTATGAAGCACTTTTATCAGACAAAATCACAGAGTACAAAACGTAAATTCAATTCAATGAAAACAACAGGGACAACATCATAAAAAGGATAAAAGGTGGATTAAAGTGCTTTAGGTGAAGTGCAGTATATTTATATAGAGCTTTTCTCTACTGACTCAAAGCGCTTTTACAGGGTGGCACCGAGAGCAGATGGGTAAGGTGGCTTGCCCAAGGACACAACGGCAGTGTTTAGGATGGCGGAAGCGGGGATCAAACCTGGAACCCTCAAGTTGCTGGCACGGCCAGTCTATCAACCAAACTATACCGCCCTAAAAATAATAGTTAAAAGGTTGATAAACTAAAAGCTTGACTAAAAAGAGAAGTTTTTAAATGTTTCTTAAAAGACTCAACAGGGTTAAGATCGCTGAGGGACTGGTGCAAGTTGTTCCAGAGTCTGGGACATATAGACTAGACTGCCGGGTCTCCACGGGTTTCAAAATGGGTTTTTGGAATATTTAAGAGACCCTGAAGACCCTGAAGAGTAGGAGCATAGCAAGCCAGTGATGTACTGAGCACCTCCAACATCCAACAAACGGAAAGTCAGGACTAGACTAGAATTTGAGGGGAAGCCAATGAAGACTGGATCAAACGGGGGTCATGTGGGCTGCTCTGGGTGCACCGGTCTAAAGTCTGGCAGCTGCATTTTGTGTCAACTGAAGTCTCTTTACAGTTGACTTGTTGAGAAAAGTGAAGAGAGAATTGTAATAGTCAATACCATGAAATGAACGCATGAATGATCATTTCCAGATCTGATCCAGAGATATTTCTCAGGTGACAAAAGCAGTGTGGAGGTCTTGCTCCTCTGGGTTCTTTGGACCACCAAGTATGGACATGACGGCAACAACAATTTGTCTTTCAGTAAACAGTTTTTGTTAGTCATTGTTTTTGCAGATGTTGCGCTCCCTCTCGCTCGGCTCCACCTGTGCTCTCCACCATCAACCACCTTATCTCCTTCCCGACTCCTGCCTTCAACAGAGCGACAGGTGATCAGACAAACACTCACAGCTGTGTCATTTACGCACCTGTCGCTGATCTTGAAGTCAGTCCTAGCACACCCCGCTTCGCTGCAGGCCCGCAGGCCACCCCTCCCACAAGCAGTTTCTGTTGAGTTGACGACACAGACCCTCCAAGGACTTGAACTTACCCAATGTTTCTGAGGCCCGTTTGATCGTAGCAGCCCAAATCCTGATTAAAATTGGAATAATTGTGCCGCCCTTGACCGTGCGGTTTTAAGCCAAAGTCAGAAGTCCTTCAAGTGGTGTGTGAGAGCAACAACCACCTGAGGACCCGTCCTGCTGCACCAAGATCTGCAGACTGATGCCAGATGAAGGAGGCTGTGGACGCTGACACTTTATCCCCGCTAAATGTAAATGTGGAATCATCAAGAGGGGAATCTTCTGCAAAGACCTCCTCCACCACACCTTTCATCACCTGAGGGCTGCAAACACTCCATCCATTTGTTGGATTACAGGAAAACAATCGATTTATGTTCTGTTGCTTCGATTGTTTAATATGCGCAACCAATAAAAATGTATCAAATCCGCACAGCTGCTGCAGTAGAAAGCACATGTGGTGTGTGTGTGCTGAGAAGTGTGTGTGTGTGTGCTGAGGTGTGTGTGTGTGCTGAGAAGTGTGTGTGTGTGCTGAGGTGTGTGTGTGTGCTGAGAAGTGTGTGTGTGTGTGCTGAGAAGTGTGTGTGTGTGCTGAGAAGTGTGTGTGTGTGCTGAGGTGTGTGTGTGTGCTGAGAAGTGTGTGTGTGTGCTGAGGTGTGTGTGTGCAGAGGCGTGTGTGTGTGCCGAGGTGTGTGTGTGTGGAGGTGTGTGTGTGTGCCGAGGTGTGTGTGTGTACTGAGGTGTGTGTGTGCTGAGGTGTGTGTGTATCAGCAGAGATTTAAAATGTATTAATGTTCACATGTTAAAAGCACAATTTAAAAGTAGATGATATGCATTTATTACCAAAAAAGAATGAAAATAATGGCAAGCAGAAAAAAAACAATTGTTTATGACGTGTACAATAAATGTGTTTTATTACTCCATAAATGGAATCGATACTAGATAGCGGCAGCCTTAATTCTGATGATGTGAAACATCCTTCCATCCATCGGGGGTGCTGGAGCTTATCTGAGCTGCATTCGGGCGGAAGGCGGTGTACATCCTGGACAAGTCGCCACCTCATCACAGGGCCAACACAGATGTACAACATTCACACACTAGGGACCATTTAGTGTTGCCAATCAACCTATCCCCAGGTGCATGTCTTTGGAGGTGGGAGGGGCCTATCCCCAGGTGTATGTCTTTGGAGGTGGGAGGAAGTCAGAGTAGCCGGAGTAGAATCCACGCATTCACGGGGAGAACATGCAGAAAGATCCCGAGCCCGGGATTGAACCCTGACTACTCAGGACCTTCGTATTGTGAGGCAGACGCACTAACCCCTCTTCCACCGTGAAGCCCGCTGCCTGACATGCTCAGTGTGAAATGTGAAACATTGACCAGAAAAGGTAAGTTCCTTTGAAATTTCAAGGTTTTTTTGTTATTTTTTATAGACTTGACTTGACTCTCTTAAAAAAAAGTGACAAAATGTGTTTTTTGCGTCTTGGTATCAAATCAAAACTGATCATTTTTGTCTGAGATGAATGTAAAATAACTTTGTTGTCGGCCACTGGACAAGAAACCTGTTGGTTTGTCCTCCCGCCCTGGTCCTCTGCTTTCAGTCTTTCTTGGTGTTTTGCTGTGAGAGTCTACAGTTCCTAAAACCCCGGACTCATCACTTTTGGATGTTTGTCTCCCTGTGTCGACTTAATGAGATAAAAGCACCCCAGCAAGTTTTAATGTCAGAGCATCTGCTGTCCCCCAAGTCTCTTCCCATCATGGTCACAGCTTCCCTAGTCGGCCTTTTCTGCCACCTTCTGGTTCCTTCCAGCGGCCAAAGAAGAAGCGTGGAACAAACACACAGGTGGGTTCCGTCCCTGGCCAGACAAAGTATTCATGAATCCTAACACTTTCATTTTCTTTATGAAAAGTTCCACTAGATTTATTTGTTGTATTTTTATAGCTTCTCTTTAACGTACTGACAAAGTCACAAAGTCAGGGATATTACCCAAAAAGTTTTCTTTGCCGTCGTAAAAATTTAAATCAAATTGTCCAAAGAACAGTGAAAAGATTTCAAACCCCAAAATGGACAAGCGGTAGAAAATGGAGGGATCATAAACTTAGCTCATATTTCATTTCGGACGTCTTCGGGTTATAATATTTTCATAGCTCTGTTTTTGTTTGGTGGACGTGGTTTTACAGGGAAAAAAACCGTAGCTGGTCTTGTGCAGTCTGTACACCATCCTTGGTCTACCGGGCCAGGCGGCAGTCTGCTTCATTGTAAACCTCGTCGCATTCCTTAAACGGCAACTGCATTCATGTCACAAGTCATAAATTCTAGCATCAATATACGCCGTTCCTGTCCGACCATCATAACTCACAAACATCACCCTTGCCTTTATCGTCCCTGCCATAAATGGCTGATTTCTGGTGATCAAGTCAGGAAGGCTGGACTGGTCGAAGGAAGCCACGAATAAAACATGGAACACAAGAAAGTGTGGAGGAGGAAAAAGAAGAAGATCAGGCCTGATCAGCGTGAGAATCGGAAGATATCGGCTCAGTCAGAACAAGCCCAAGGCTGACAGACGTTTTATGGGGAGATTTATGCAGGGGAGGGTCTTGGACAAGGACAAACTGATGTTGCCAATTAACGCAGTCGATGCAGCAGAGTGAGATTGATGATTAGTTCCAACTTTCAGTGAAACATCTCATTTGCATGTGGAAATGTGGCACATGCGCGCCCAAATTGTCTTATCGTCCAACTTTGGAAGTTGAACTCAATCCATCCACAAACAAAATCCTGCATCCATCCATTTGAATGCTAAATGAGTTCATTCAACAGTTAATCTACTTTATTTTGAAGGAGTAAGAAGAGGTTGCATGCCTTCTGCCTTCTGCCTTTTCAGGACTTACTGATAGTCCGTCCGAGGGAGGCAAGGATTCATCTATAAAACCCATTCATTCAATTAGAAAAAGAGCGTTGATTTATATTGTGTGGCTGCAATGTTTTATTTACTGACTTTAACTTCTACAGATTGATCAAATGCTGACTGCACGGAGTGTCTGGAACTTTGAAATAGAAATAGTTTACACGCGAACAGAACTGTGGCCAAGTGTAGGGCAGTTTTTCAAAATAATATTTCATTAATGCACAGAAGTTAAAAATGCAATTACAATATATTTATAGACAGAACTTCTAGGCGCAGTCAAGGTGTTGAGGGACTCTGGTTTGGTGGCTGCAGGATTAGGTCTCTGCTTTTTGCAGATGATGTGGTCCTGATGGCTTCATCTGGCCAGGATTTTCAGCTCTCACTGGATCGGGTCGCAGCCGAGTGTGAAGCGGAATGAAGTGGGAATCAGCACCTGCAAGTCTGAGTCCATGGTTCTTGCCCAGGAAAGGGTGGAGGGCCATCTCCGGGTTGGGGAGGAGACCCTGCCCCAAGTGGAGTCTTGTTCACGAGTGAGGGAAGAGTGGATGGTGAGATCGGTGCGGCGTCTTCAGTAATGCGGACGCTGTATCGATCTGTTGTGGTGAAGAAGGAGCTGAGCCGGAAGGCAAAGCTCTCAATTTACCGGTTGATCTACATTCCCATCCTCACCTATGGTCATGAGCTTTGGGTTATGAGCAAAAGGACAAGACCACGGGTATAAGCGGCCCACATGAGTTTCCTCCCTTAGAGATGGGGTGAGAAGCTCTGCCATCCGGGAGGAACTCAAAGTAAAGCCGCTGCTCCTCCACATGGAGAGGAGCCAGATAGGTGGTTCGGGCACCTGGTCAGGATGCCACCTGAACGCCTCCCTAGGGAGGTGTTTAGGGAACATCCGACCGGTAGGAGGCCACAGGGGAGACCCAGGACACATCGGGAAGACTATGTCTCCCGGCTGGCCTGGGAATGCCTCGGGATCCCCGGGGAGGAGGTGGACCAAGTGGCTGGGGAGAGGGAAGTCTGGGCTTCTCTGCTTAGGCTGCTGCCCCCGCAACCCGACCTCGGATAAGCAGAAGAAGATGGACCGATGTATGGATATATATTTTTTTCCATCCATTTATTTTGAACACATGTGGGTTAGAAAACAAGAATAAACGTTAAGCCAGCAGAAAAATCAATGGTTATTTGAACTAATTTCCCGAAAATATGCAACATGATTTTAATCCGATTACTTGATTAATCCAACAAACTCATTGGTGGATTACTCGATTAAAAGGAACAAATAAATAAATGGGTGCACTTCCTGTTCACTTCCAATATTATAATTCATGTCTTCCTTGATTTTTAATATGAAAAGGAGATAATGAGAAAAAAGGTAGCTAAATGGATAGCCTACTGAATATCAAATGAATAAATAGAGAATATGTCATACTTAGATTTTAATGAATGATTGATAGATAAATGCAGAAATAGGTTCTGTGGTTCTCAACATTCTGCTGCCTCCATGAACTTTGTGGAGAAGCAGAAGCTGAAGCTGATGTTGACTCCTGAGCCGACTCACATTAACACGAGTCTGGTGTTCTCTTCTCTTGTTGTGCTGCACATGTTGACTTGCTAAAGGTGTTTAGTGTTGTGCAGGCAAAGAGATGTTTCAAATGACAAGTCCTGGGCTTTTGTTGCTTTGCTTCGTGCATGCTTTATGTCTTCTTTGTAGAATTTCACTACTTGTTCACCTTCTAGCAACCTCGTCACGTCCGTTGTGTCCTTGGGCAAGGCACATCACCCTTGCTCCTGATGGGTGCTGCTTAGTTGGGGCCTTGCAAGGCAGACCCCCCCCATCAGTGTGTGAATGTGGAAATAGTGTCTTTGAGTACCTTGAAGGTAGAAAAGTGCCACCTCTTCAGGAGTGAAGCAGTAAAATGCCTCCCATGTGTACTTTTTGTGTGATTCATACTCTGAATGTTGGGAGGGAACATCAACCTTGTTTGAGTACAAACTCCTGGCGGCTCTGCAAAGCCTCCAAGCTGATTTCATAGAAAGTCTTGCATTTGCAATTCAGCGAGTCTCAGGTGCACAAATAACATATGCAAAAGATTACAGTTGGTACAAAATGTTGCTGCTAGACTTTGGACAAGAACAAGAAAGTTTGATCACATTACGCCTGTACTGTAAATACTTTTATATACATATATACATACATATATACCTATACTGTATATACTTATATACATATATACATACATATATACCTATACTGTATATACTTATATACATATATACATACATATATACCTATACTGTATATACCTTTATATACATATATACATACATATATACCTATACTGTATATACCTTTATATACATATATACATACATATATACCTATACTGTATATACCTTTATATACATATATACATACATATATACCTATACTGTATATACCTTTATATACATATATACATACATATATACCTATACTGTATATACCTTTATATACATATATACATACATATATACCTATACTGTATATACCTTTACATACATATATACATACATATATACCTATACTGTATATACCTTTATATACATATATACATACATATATACCTATACTGTATATACCTTTATATACATATATACATACATATATACCTATACTGTATATACCTTTACATACATATATACCTACACTGTATATACCTTTATATACGTATATACATACATATATACCTATACTGTATATACCTTTATATACATATATACATACATATATACCTATACTGGCTCACCTGCACTGGCTTCCTGTGCACTTAAGATGTGACTTTAAGGTTTTACTACTTACATATAAAATACTACACGGTCTATCTTGCTGATTGTATAGTACCATATGTCTGCCTTCAAAGAACTCCGGCTTATTAGTGATTCCCAGAGCCCAAAACAAGTCTGCGGGCTATAGGGCGTTTTCTATTGGGGCTCCAGTAGTCTGGAATGTTCTAGCAGTCACAGAGATGCTACCTCAGTAGAAGCATTTAAGTCTCATTGTAAAACTCATTTGTATACTCTAGCCTTTAAGTAGACCCCCTTTTTAGACCAGTTGATCTGCCACTTCTTTTCTGCTGTGCTCTGCCCCCCTCTCCCTTGTGGAGAGGGGGGGGGGATGTTCCTATAGTTCATCTCAGAGCTTTGAGGTGGTCCTTTAGTCCATCTCAGACCTTTGACGTGGTCCTATAGTCCATGTCAGACCATTGAGGTGGTCCTATAGTTCATCTCAGACCTTTGAGGTGGTCCTATAGTCAATCTCAGACCTTTGACGTGGTCCTATAGTCCATCTCAGACCTTTGAGGTGGTCCTTTAGTCCATCTCAGACCTTTGAGGTGGTCCTATAGTCCATGTCAGACCTTTGAGGTGGTCCTATAGTCCTGTCAGACCTTTGAGGTGGTCCTATAGTCCATGTCAGACCTTTGAGGTGGTCCTATAGTCCTGTCAGACCTTTGAGGTGGTCCTATAGTCCATCTCAGACCTTTGAGGTGGTCCTTTAGTCCATCTCAGACCTTTGAGGTGGTCCTATAGTCCATGTCAGACCTTTGAGGTGGTCCTATAGTCCATGTCAGACCATTGAGGTGGTCCTATAGTCAATCTCAGACCTTTGAGGTGGTCCTATAGTCCATGTCAGACCTTTAAGGTGGTCCTATAGTCCATCTCAGACCTTTGAGGTGGTCCTATAGTCCATGTCAGACCTTTGAGGTGGTCCTATAGTCCATGTCAGACCTTTGAGGTGGTCCTATAGTCCATGTCAGACCTTTGAGGTGGTCCTATAGTCCATGTCAGACCTTTGAGGTGGTCCTATAGTCCATGTCAAACCTTTGAGGTGGTCCTATAGTTCATGTCAGACCTTTGAGGTGGTCCTATAGTCCAAGTCAGACCTTTGAGGTGGTCCTATAGTCCATGTCAGATCTTTGAGGTGGTCCTATTGTCCATGTCAGACCTTTGAGGTGGTCCTATAGTCCATGTCAGACCTTTGAGGTGGTCCTATAGCCCATGTCAGACCTTTGAGGTGGTCCTATAGTCCATGTCAGACCTTTGAGGTGGTCCTATAGTCCATGTCAGACCTTTGAGGTGGTCCTACAGTCCATCTCAGACCTTTGAGGTGGTCCTATAGTCCATGTCAGACCTTTGAGGTGGTCCTATAGTCCATATCAGACCTTTGAGGTGGTCCTATAGTCCATGTCAGGCCTTTGAGGTGGTCCTATAGTCCATGTCAGACCTTTGAGGTGGTCCTATAGTCCATCTCAGACCTTTGAGGTGGTCCTATAGTCCATCTCAGACCTTTGAGGTGGTCCTATAGTCCATGTCAGACCTTTGAGGTGATCCTATAGTCCATCTCAGACCTTTGAGGTGGTCCTATAGTCCATGTCAGACCTTTGAGGTGGTCCTATTGTCCATGTCAGACCTTTGAGGTGGTCCTATAGTCCATGTCAGACCTTTGAGGTGGTCCTATAGCCCATGTCAGACCTTTGAGGTGGTCCTATAGTCCATGTCAGGCCTTTGAAGTGGTCCTATAGTCCATGTCAGACCTTTGAGGTGGTCCTACAGTCCATCTCAGACCTTTGAGGTGGTCCTATAGTCCATGTCAGACCTTTGAGGTGGTCCTATAGTCCATATCAGACCTTTGACGTGGTCCTATAGTCCATGTCAGGCCTTTGAGGTGGTCCTATAGTCCATGTCAGACCTTTGAGGTGGTCCTATAGTCCATGTCAGACCTTTGAGGTGGTCCTATAGTCCATGTCAGACCTTTGAGGTGGTCCTATAGTCCATGTCAGACCTTTGAGGTGGTCCTATAGTCCATGTCAGACCTTTGAGGCGGTCCTTTAGTCAATCTCAGACCTTTGAGGTGGTCCTATAGTCCATGTCAGACCTTTGAGGTGGTCCTATAGTCCATGTCAGACCTTTGAGGTGGTCCTATTGTCCATGTAAGACCTTTGAGGTGGTCCTATAGTCCATGTCAGACCTTTGAGGTGGTCCTATTGTCCATGTCAGACCTTTGAGGTGGTCCTATAGTCCATGTCAGACTTTTGAGGTGGTCCTATAGTCCATGTCAGACCTTTGAGGTGGTCCTATTGTCCATGTCAGACCTTTGAGGTGGTCCTATAGTCCATCTCAGACCTTTGAGGTGGTCATATAGTCCATGTCAGACCTTTGAGGTGGTCCTATAGTCCATGTCAGACCTTTGAGGTGGTCCTATTGTCCATGTCAGACCTTTGAGGTGGTCCTATAGTCCATCTCAGACCTTTGAGGTGGTCCTATAGTCCTTGTCAGACCTTTGAGGTGGTCCTATAGTCCATGTCAGACCTTTGAGGTGGTCCTATTGTCCATGTCAGACCTTTGAGGTGGTCCTATAGTCCATCTCAGACCTTTGAGGTGGTCCTATAGTCCATGTCAGACCTTTGAGGTGGTCCTATTGTCCATGTAAGACCTTTGAGGTGGTCCTATAGTCCATGTCAGACCTTTGAGGTGGTCCTATTGTCCATGTCAGACCTTTGAGGTGGTCCTATAGTCCATGTCAGACTTTTGAGGTGGTCCTATAGTCCATGTCAGACCTTTGAGGTGGTCCTATTGTCCATGTCAGACCTTTGAGGTGGTCCTATAGTCCATCTCAGACCTTTGAGGTGGTCCTATAGTCCATGTCAGACCTTTGAGGTGGTCCTATAGTCCATGTCAGACCTTTGAGGTGGTCCTTTAGTCCATGTCAGACCTTTGAGATGGTCCTATAGTCCATGTCAGACCTTTGAGGTGGTCCTTTAGTCCATGTCAGACCTTTGAGATGGTACTATAGTCCAATGTCAGACCATTGAGGTGGTCCTATAGTCCATGTCAGACCTTTGAGGTGGTCCTATAGTCCATGTCAGACCTTTGAGGTGGTCCTTTAGTCCATGTCAGACCTTTGAGATGGTACTGTAGTCCAATGTCAGACCTTTGAGGTGGTCCTATAGTCCATGTCACACCTTTGAGATGGTACTATAGTCCAATGTCAGACCATTGAGGTGGTCCTATAGTCCATGTCAGACCTTTGAGGTGGTCCTATAGTTCATGTCAGACCTTTGAGGTGGGCCTATAGTCCATGTCAGACCTTTGAGGTGGTCCTATAGTCCATGTCAGACCTTTGAGGTGGTCCTATAGTCCATCTCAGACCTTTGAGGTGGTCCTATAGTCCAATGTCAGACCTTTGAGGTGGTCCTATAGTCCATGTCAGACCTTTGAGGTGGTCCTATAGTCCATGTCAGACCTTTGAGGTGGTCCTATAGTCCATCTCAGACCTTTGAGGTGGTCCTATAGTCCATGTCAGACCTTTGAGGTGGTCCTATAGTCCATGTCAGACCTTTGAGGTGGTCCTATAGTCCATGTCAGACCTTTGAGGTGGTCCTATCGTCCATCTCAGACCTTTGAAGTGGTCCTATAGTCCATGTCAGACCTTTGAGGTGGTCCTATAGTCCATGTCAGACCTTTGAGGTGGTCCTATAGTCCATGTCAGACCTTTGAGGTGGTCCTATAGTCCATGTCAGACCTTTGAGGTGGGCCTATAGTCCATGTCAAACCTTTGACGTGGTCCTATAGTCCATGTCAGACCTTTGAGGTGGTCCTATAGTCCATGTCAGACCTTTGAGGTGGTCCTATAGTCCATGTCAGACCTTTGAGGTGGTCCTATAGTCCATGTCAGACCTTTGAGGTGGTCCTATAGTCCATGTCAGACCTTTGAAGTGGTCCTATAGTCCATGTCAGACCTTTGAGGTGGTCCTATAGTCCATGTCAGACCTTTGAGGTGGTCCTATAGTCCATGTCAGACCTTTGAAGTGGTCCTATAGTCCATGTCAGACCTTTGAGGTGGTCCTATAGTCCATGTCAGACCTTTGAAGTGGTCCTATAGTCCATGTCAGACCTTTGAGGTGGTCCTATAGTCCATGTCAGACCTTTGAGGTGGTCCTATAGTCCATGTCAGACCTTTGAGGTGGTCCTATAGTCCATGTCAGACCTTTGAGGAGGTAGTGTTTTTAAGGTGACTCTGCTTGTGTCCTCCAAGTTTAAAGCCTAATAGTTGTTGCCTTGAATGTTGAGTACTTGGAATATTTCATGAGCGCCTGCTAGTTCCTCCAACATGTCGGCGCTCCAGCCTCGGTAGTTCAGTGACTGAGAGAATAATGAAGCTCTGCTCTGAGTCGTGTTCACAGCTCGCCAACCCGGGCTTCTTTCCATGCGGCCTCCCTTGAGATGAGCGCTCCTCTACCTGTTGGTGGCTTTCCTGGAGAAGGTCACACGCTCATTAAAATCAATCAAGGCAGGAAGTATTTCAGATCACTTCCCCCACGCTGAAAGTCAATTTGTCTCCAAAGTCTAAAGATGGCGAGAAGAAAAGTGAGATTGTGCATCATCAAAGAGGTCCCTGGCTCGCTATCTCCCACTAAATTCTGCTGAGATGGAATGAGGTGGCGCTGCTGTCACAGAAGACACGACGCTCTTCAACTAAATAGATTTGATGAAGTGCGGAGCGAAGCCAGCTCACTTTGTGATCTTGTGGCCTGCAGCCAAGTCACACCTGAGCTCCTTCTGCTCTGATGGTGGACTCAGCGGTGCCGAGACCTTGCAGACACACCACAATCATTCTTTTAATTGTCAGGACTTTCTTCAGATGGAGAGACATCATCAGCACTTATTTGTTTCTCTGTCAGTTAGTTTCAATATAGCTCCAAAAGTTATTGTCCGATTTGGATGAAGCTTCCAGGAAATGGCGGGATAAGAAGAAAAGTCATTAGATTTTGGGGTTGACGGTCTGGATTCAGGACTTTGTTAAATCCATCAATCAATCAAAGTTTACTTATGTAGCCCTAAATCACGAGTGTCTCAAAGGGCTGCACAAGCCACAACCACATCCTCGGCACAGATCCCACATCAGGGCAAAGAAAAACTCAACCTTTTTAGTGATTTAGCTCCCAATTCCAAGCCATGATGCTGAATGCCAAGCAGGGAGGTAATGGCTCCCATTTTTATAGTCTTTGGTATGACTCGGCCGGGGTTTGAACTCACAACCTACCCATCTCAGGGCAGACACTCCAACCCAGGGGTAGGCAACCTATGGCTCTATAGCCAGATGTGGCTCTTTTGATGACTGCATCTGGCTCTCAGATCAATCTTAGCTGACATTGCTTAACACGATAAGTAATGAATAATTCCGCTGGTAATCACAGTGTCAGAAATAACGTTCAAAATATAAAACATTCTCATGCATTTTAATCCATCCATCCGTTTTTCTACCGCACCTGTTCAAGAAGTTGTGTTAATGGTAAAAAGTATTGTATTTATTGTTGGTTAGCTTCAGAATAAAAATGTTATTAAGAAGAATAAGAGACTTATTATACTCTAAAAATGTTGGTCTTACTTAAAAATGCACGCATTTAGTTGTATTCAGTCTTAAAAAAAAATATGATATGGCTCTCACGGAAATACTTTTTAAAATATTTGGCTTGTGTGGCTCTCTCAGCCAAAAAGGTTCCCGACCCCTGCTCTAACCACTAGGTTGAAACGTGTTGATATTTATAATAACAATATCAATCAATGTTTACTTATATAGCCCTAAATCACTAGTGTCTCAAAGGGCTGCACAAACCACTACGACATCCTCGGTTCAGATCCCACATAAGGGCAAGGCACATGACTAATAATTGTTGATATTTATGATAACAATATGACTAATACGTGTTGATGTTTATAATAACAATACCACTAATACTTGTTTATATTTATAATAAAAATAACACTAATACTTGTTCATATTTATAATAATTATATGACTAATACGTGTTAATTGTTATGATCCGGTGCCCGGATCATATCATGTTCAGGTTTTGAGTCTTTTATTGTATTATGTTCTGCTAATGTTTGCCTTAGTTCCTGGTTGCACTTCCTTGTTTGTTCTGTCACCATAGTAACGTATTATTTCCACCTGCCGCGGTTTCCAGACGCACACCTGTTTTCGTTAATCACTGCCTGTATTTAAGCCTGCCTTTTCCATTTATTCAGCCTTGCTTCCTAGTTTGTGTTTCACAACAGTGACGACTCTGACTCCCATCCTGAATTCCTGTTTGCAACCAGCTAGCTTCTACGCTAAGTCTTTTCTGTAGCTCCCATGCTAGCTCTTTTGTTTTGTCTTTAGTGCCTTGTGCAAGTTTTTTGTTTTATAGTCCGAAGCCCGACTGCATCTCCGAGAGAACGAACCCGCATTACGATGCCACGCAATTGTCACAGTTAATATCTATAATAACAATATCATGAATAATAGTTCATATTTATAATAACAATATCACTAATATTTGTTCATATTCAAGTCACCAAACGTAAATGTTGGCCCTTTTTGGATGTTTATTTATTGTATTTTATGGGCGGGATGGAGGAGCTCCTATTGACTTTTATTTACGAGTTGGGAGCCATTAAAAAAACATTTGTATTTCTTAATGATTACGAACGATAGGCTAAATTCCCAAATAAGTGCAGATCCCCTTTGAACGGTTTATTATCACAAGGATCAAAACAGACTTGACTGCACAGTATTGGCACGGTTTGTGGGATGGCCTCCAACTAAGTATGTAATATTCAGCGCATCAAATATGCAACCTTCCAGCGAGGCACAAGAAAAGCGTCTCGGCCGAGCGATTCCAAAGAAGCCGTCAAGAGTCGCTGCAGGTGTGCAGGTGTGCAGGTGTGCAGGTGCGTTGCCAGATGGCGACTGGAGAGCATGGAGACCAACACTCCCACACACCTCTGCCGCCTCCCGGAACACGAGCCGGCGCTTTACGACCCGCCCGTCACACGGCCGACCATTAAAGAACAGTCGGAGCAGTCATGTGACATCCCGCAGAGTGTCATCACCCGACTTGAGGAAAGTGTTCCGGGCGGACCGCGAGGCAGGTGGAGGAAGAGAACACAAAGTAAATATGAATTATGAGCTGGAAAGAGAGGAGAGGCGGGGGATGGACTCATTTGATTAAAACATGGAGGCTGGACAGCTTTGTTTACGCTCGGCTTGAACTCTCTCAACTTCTGCTGCTGCTGCTGCTGCTGCTTGACGCCCAGCATCAACACAACTATCACTGGTAAATAAACACAACTAACACAAGTAAATAAACACAACTAACAGTCACTGCAAGAGTAAATAAACACAACTAACAGTCACTGCAAGAGTAAATAAACACAACTAACAGTCACTGCACAAGTAAATAAACACAACTAACCAGTAAATAAACACAACTAACAGTCACTGCACAAGTAAATAAACACAACTAATAGTCACTGCACAAGTAAATAAACACAACTAACCAGTAAATAAACACAACTAACAGTCACTGCACAAGTAAATAAACACAACTAACCAGTAAATAAGCACAACTAATAGTCACTGCACAAGTAAATAAACACAACTAACCAGTAAATAAACACAACTAACAGTCACTGCACAAGTAAATAAACACAACTAACCAGTAAATAAACACAACTAACAGTCACTGCACAAGTAAATAAACACAAGTAACCAGTAAATAAACACAACTAACGGTCACTGCAAGAGTAAATAAACACAACTAACAGTCACTGCACAAGTAAATAAACACAACTAACCAGTAAATAAACACAACTAACAGTCACTGCACAAGTAAATAAACACAACTAACAGTCACTGCACAAGTAAATAAACACAACTAACCAGTAAATAAACACAACTAACAGTCACTGCACAAGTAAATAAACACAACTAACCAGTAAATAAACACAACTAACAGTCACCATCCATCCATTTTCTACCGCTTATTCCCTTTCGGGGTCGCGGGGGGCGCTGTGTTTATTTACTGGTTAGTTGTGTTTATTTACTTGTGCAGTAACTAACAGTCACTGCACAAGTAAATAAACACAACTAACCAGTAAATAAACACAACTAACAGTCACTGCAAGAGTAAATAAACACAACTAACAGTCACTGCACAAGTAAATAAACACAACTAACACGAGTAAATAAACACAACTAACACGAGTAAATAAACACAACTAACAGTCACTGCACAAGTAAATAAACACAACTAACACGAGTAAATAAACACAACTAACACGAGTAAATAAACACAACTAACAGTCACTGCACCAGTAAATAAACACAACTAACAGTCACTGCACAAGTAAATAAACACAACTAACCAGTAAATAAACACAACTAACAGTCACTGCACAAGTATATAAACACAACTAACAGTCACTGCACCAGTAAATAAACACAACTAACAGTCACTGCACAAGTATATAAACACAACTAACAGTCACTGCACCAGTAAATAAACACAACTAACAGTCACTGCACGAGTAAATAAACACAACAGTCACTGCACCAGTAAATAAACACAACTAACAGTCACTGCACAAGTAAATAAACACAACTAACAGTCACTGCACAAGTAAATAAACACAACTAACAGTCACTGCACCAGTAGATTAACACAACTAACAGTCACTGCACAAGTAAATAAACACAACTAACAGTCACTGCACAAGTAAATAAACACAACTAACAGTCACTGCACCAGTAGATAAACACAACTAACAGTCACTGCACCAGTAAATAAACACAACTAACAGTCACTGCACGAGTAAATAAACACAACTAACAGTCACTGCACCAGTAAATAAACACAACTAACAGTCACTGCACAAGTAAATAAACACAACTAACAGTCACTGCACAAGTAAATAAACACAACTAACAGTCACTGCACAAGTAAATAAACACAACTAACAGTCACTGCACCAGTAGATTAACACAACTAACAGTCACTGCACAAGTAAATAAACACAACTAACAGTCACTGCACCAGTAGATTAACACAACTAACAGTCACTGCACAAGTAAATAAACACAACTAACAGTCACTGCACAAGTAAATAAACACAACTAACAGTCACTGCACCAGTAGATAAACACAACTAACAGTCACTGCACCAGTAAATAAACACAACTAACAGTCACTGCACGAGTAAATAAACACAACTAACAGTCACTGCACCAGTAAATAAACACAACTAACAGTCACTGCACAAGTAAATAAACACAACTAACAGTCACTGCACAAGTAAATAAACACAACTAACAGTCACTGCACAAGTAAATAAACACAACTAACAGTCACTGCACAAGTAAATAAACACAACTAACAGTCACTGCACCAGTAGATTAACACAACTAACAGTCACTGCACAAGTAAATAAACACAACTAACAGTCACTGCACCAGTAGATAAACACAACTAACAGTCACTGCACAAGTAAATAAACACAACTAACAGTCACTGCACAAGTAAATAAACACAACTAACAGTCACTGCACAAGTATATAAACACAACTAACAGTCACTGCACCAGTAAATAAACACAACTAACAGTCACTGCACGAGTAAATAAACACAACAGTCACTGCACCAGTAAATAAACACAACTAACAGTCACTGCACAAGTAAATAAACACAACTAACAGTCACTGCACAAGTAAATAAACACAACTAACAGTCACTGCACCAGTAGATTAACACAACTAACAGTCACTGCACAAGTAAATAAACACAACTAACAGTCACTGCACAAGTAAATAAACACAACTAACAGTCACTGCACCAGTAGATTAACACAACTAACAGTCACTGCACAAGTAAATAAACACAACTAACAGTCACTGCACGAGTAAATAAACACAACTAACAGTCACTGCACCAGTAAATAAACACAACTAACAGTCACTGCACAAGTAAATAAACACAACTAACAGTCACTGCACAAGTAAATAAACACAACTAACAGTCACTGCACAAGTAAATAAACACAACTAACAGTCACTGCACCAGTAGATTAACACAACTAATAGTCACTGCACAAGTAAATAAACACAACTAACAGTCACTGCACCAGTAGATTAACACAACTAACAGTCACTGCACAAGTAAATAAACACAACTAACAGTCACTGCACAAGTAAATAAACACAACTAACAGTCACTGCACCAGTAGATAAACACAACTAACAGTCACTGCACCAGTAAATAAACACAACTAACAGTCACTGCACGAGTAAATAAACACAACTAACAGTCACTGCACTAGTAAATAAACACAACTAACAGTCACTGCACAAGTAAATAAACACAACTAACAGTCACTGCACAAGTAAATAAACACAACTAACAGTCACTGCACAAGTAAATAAACACAACTAACAGTCAGTGCACAAGTAAATAAACACAACTAACAGTCACTGCACCAGTAGATTAACACAACTAACAGTCACTGCACAAGTAAATAAACACAACTAACAGTCACTGCACAAGTAAATAAACACAACTAACAGTCACTGCACAAGTAAATAAACACAACTAACAGTCACTGCACAAGTAAATAAACACAACTAACAGTCACTGCACAAGTAAATAAACACAACTATTACCTGAATGTGCATGAACTATTTGTGTTTAAAATAGTTAGAAATGTCACATGTGAAATGTTTAAATATGAACTGCATGTTTACTGTACTGTGCCAACTGTACTACAGTAAATGAGTGTTTTCTATTGTTTCATTGAACATAAAACAGCAAAAACCATTTGGCTGTCATTTTTTTTAATTATGAGATAATTGTTTCAAAGTCATGATTTTTTTATTTCATTCTTGAAATGAGAAATGATTACTTTGAAAGAGTAGTTTTCTACTTGTGACACAGCTCTGTAACACTTGAGGTTCTACTTTCAAGCATCTTTGACTCAATATAAGTCATCTCATCTCAGCAACAAGCTGGAATATCTTACTGACATCATTTAGGACCAAAACACTTAAAACGAGTAAAACACTCAAACATAAAATCTGCTTAGTGAGAAGAATGATCTTATCAGACAGAAAATAAGCAAATATCAGACTTATTTCAGATATTTCATCTTACTTAGATTTCACTTTTTGCAGGGTGGTGAGTGTAGTTTTCAAAAAAAGGGGAACAATATTTGCACTGATTCCAGCAATGATGAATGACGCCGCTCGGTGGAGTTTCCAAAATAAAGTGGCGAAACAGCGTGGGCGTGTTAGGAAGCCGGAGTGAATGAAGTGTTTTGGCAGGGATCCAGATGTTTCCTCCGGCCCGGCCTGTTCAAACACAGAACTTTGTTGTGTCAGGATGCACCCCGCTGATGGGATCTGTGCGTCAGTACAAAGGCAGGGATGTGAAGTAGTAACAGTAGTGGCAGTGAATACTACGTCCTGTGAAGTAGTAACAGTAGTGGCAGTGAATACTACGTCCTGTGAAGTAGTAACAGTAGTGGCAGTGAATACTACATCCTGCAGGATTGTGAAGTAGTAACAGTAGTGGCAGTGAATACTACGTCCTGTGAAGTAGTAACAGTAGTGGCAGTGAATACTACATCCTGCAGGATTGTGAAGTAGTAACAGTAGTGGCAGTGAATACTACGTCCTGCAGGATTGCGAAGTAGTAACAGTAGTGGCAGTGAATACTACATCCTACATGATAGTCAAGTAGTAACAGTAGTGGCAGTGAATACTACGTCCTGTGAAGTAGTAACAGTAGTGGCAGTGAATACTACATCCTACAGGATAGTGAAGTAGTAACAGTAGTGGCAGTGAATACTACATCCTGCAGGATTGTGAAGTAGTAACAGTAGTGGCAGTGAATACTACGTCCTGTGAAGTAGTAACAGTAGTGGCAGTGAATACTACATCCTACAGGATAGTGAAGTAGTAACAGTAGTGGCAGTGAATACTACGTCCTGCAGGATTGTGAAGTAGTAACAGTAGTGGCAGTGAATACTACATCCTGTCAAGTAGTAACAGTAGTGGCAGTGAATACTACGTTCTGTGAAGTAGTAACAGTAGTGGCAGTGAATACTACATCCTACAGGATAGTGAAGTAGTAACAGTAGTGGCAGTGAATACTAAGTCCTGCAGGATTGTGAAGTAGTAACAGTAGTGGCAGTGAATACTACGTCCTGTGAAGTAGTAACAGTAGTGGCAGTGAATACTACGTTCTGTGAAGTAGTAACAGTAGTGGCAGTGAATACTACGTTCTGTGAAGTAGTAACAGTAGTGGCAGTGAATACTACGTTCTGTGAAGTAGTAACAGTAGTGGCAGTGAATACTACGTTCTGTGAAGTAGTAACAGTAGTGGCAGTGAATACTACGTCCTGCAGGATTGTGAAGTAGTCATAGTAGGAGGAAGGAATACTCCGTCCTCCAGGATCGGGCTAACGTGACAGCCGGGTTATTCGGGGTTGAGGACACCTCCTTGGGGAGGAGAGGTGCAACTTGACAAAGTTCCTCACATGCTCAGACAAGTTTAGTAGTAAAAACTCCCGTCTTCAACACAAGACCAGGAACATGTGTGGCGAGTGACTACTTTGCAGCTCCCATTACTTTGAAAGAGAATAGGAACTTTTGCTGATGTCACCCGAGTCTATTCCTTCAACAATTGGCTCAGGTTTTACGTCCAAATGACTGCTCCGTTGTGGACTAGTTTGGGCTGACTTCAGGCCACATGGATTATGTCGCTTTAAAAGGGTTCCAAAAGAGTGTTTTTGCGGCAACACGTAGCAGGACTAACATGTTTGTGGGATATGTTTGGCAGAGGTTCTTTGGAAAGTCATTTCTGCAGCTGCAGGCAGTTTCTGCGTGTGAAGATGTGCTCGTGCAGCTGGAAGATAGTCCACTTCAAATTTCAAGTACTACATGTTTGAAGTGATTCATTTGAGAGATGTTGTTCTCTCATTTTGGTCCAGTGTGGGCATTCATTAAGTGATAGTAGTGCCAACAGTCAAAGTATCACTCAGAGCTGCTTAGGGACTATTAAATAGTGGAAATATTGGCTGTGTTGTCGTGGAGATATTGTTTAGTATATGTAAAATGTTTTATTAAACATTTTGTCCAGTATAGGTATTGTCATGATCCGTTCCCAGGATCATATTTTGTTAGTTTTGGACTCCCTTAGTTCCTGTTTGTGCACCTCTGGGTTTGTTTGAGTTTCCATGGTGATTAATTGGGTTCACCTGCCTCTGACTAGTGGTCTGCACGCTCACCTGCTGTCAACCACTAATCAGAGAGCGATTTATTCACCTTTCTCGCCACGCTCAGTCTGGTTTCATTGTTTGCTTCTTGCAACAGTTACGTTAGTACTTCTTAGTACTTCTTGTCACCGAGTTTATGCTTCCTGTGCTAAGAGGTAACCTTAGTTTCCCGTGCGATCGGCACGTTTTCCTTGTGCTTGTTTGCTGTCTTTGATTTCCGAATATCAAATCATGTTCCTACCTGCACGCCTTGTCCGGAGTAGTCTGTCTGCATCCCGGGAGAACAAACCCCACAGAAAGATGCGACCCCCCCCACACGTAACAGCTACACAATAAGTGATAGTAGTGCCAACAGTCAAAGTATCACTCAGAGCTGCTTAGGGACTATTAAATAGTGGAAATATTGGCTGTGTTGTCGTGGTGATATTGTTTAATATATGTAAAATGTTTTATTGAACATTTGGTCCAGTTTAGGTATTGTCATGATCCGTTCCCAGGATCATGTTTTGTTAGTTTTGGACTCCCTTAGTTCCTGTTTGTGCACCTCTGGGTTTGTTTGAGTTTCCATGGGGATTAATTGGGTTCACCTGCCTCTGACTAGTGGTCTGCACGCTCACCTGCTGTCAACCACTAATCAGAGAGCGATTTATTCACCTTTCTCGCCACGCTCAGTCTGGTTTCATTGTTTGCTTCTTGCAACAGTTACGTTAGTACTTCTTAGTACTTCTTGTCACCGAGTTTATGCTTCCTGTGCTAAGAGGTAACCTTAGTTTCCCGTGCGATCGGCACGTTTTCCTTGTGCTTGTTTTCTGTCTTTGATTTCCGAATATCAAATCATGTTCCTACCTGCACGCCTTGTCCGGAGTAGTCTGTCTGCATCCCGGGAGAACAAACCCCACAGAAAGATGCGACCCCCCCACACGTAACAGCTATACAAAAAGTGATAGTAGTGCCAACAGTCAAAGTATCACTCAGAGCTGCTTAGGGACTATTAAATAGTGGAAATATTGGCTGTGTTGTCGTGGTGATATTGTTTAATATATGTAAAATGTTTTATTGAACATTTGGTCCAGTTTAAGTATTGTCATGATCCGTTCCCTCACAAGTATGTGCTCCAATCACAACATCACCAAAAAATAAGAGTTGTAGAAATGATTGTAAAGTCAAGACAGCCATGACATCATGTTCTGTACAAGTGTACGTACACTTTTGATACATGCCTGAATCGAAGATGCATTTTTCTTGGCGTGAGAGCAGTTTTATCACTTTGCGTCACCCTTAGCAAGCGACTCCTCCGGAGATAAGTCCGTCCTTCATGTGCCCAGATTACCTCGCCATGGAGAATTCCCGGCCTGGCCGCCACATCTGCGGACATAAATAAGGCCGGCGGTGCAGAGAGGGAACAGGCTTCCTCTGTGCTGGGCTTTGTGATCTCGCACGGGCCGTGGATCTTTGTAATCTCCCGCGTCACGACTGCGGTAAGAATAGCTCTAGTGTTGAGATGGAGCCATGAATAAGGAGAGTTGACGGCGGGGCCCAATCACCATGGCACCTGAGGGCCCGCTCATTGTGTGCACTCACTTCACACAATCGACTGCAACACCAAAGCACATTTTTCTGGAGCTTGGAAAACCTCTATCTTGAAACTAGCAATACTATTTATTTACAGCAGTATGTTTGGCGTGACTTTAGACTTTTTTGCCACTGGTTGACTTAAAACGTAGAATGTGTACGATATACCAGTATTACCGTATTTTCCGGACCATAGGGCGCACTGCCGATGAGCGAGTCTATTCAGGTCTTTTCACACAAAAGGCGCACCGGATTATTGTTACGGCGAGGGGGTCGCAGCTTACTGCACGGTTCCTTCCCCCGGGATGCAGACTGACCACTCCGGACAGGATGTGCAGGTAGGAACATAATTTATTCTCCGTGATCAAACAAGTACTAAAAACAGAAAACAAGCCAGAGGAAAAACGTACCAATCGCACTAGAAGACAAGGAATACTCACGTAACCTGTTGTTTGTAGCGAACAATGAAGCCAGGCCGACTGACCGGCAAAGGCAGGCTTAAATAATGCCTCTGATTAGTGTTTGGGAAACAGGTGAGTGTCCCGAACACCAATCGGAGACAGGTGGAAATAATAAGCAACCATGGTTACTAAAAACAAACTCAGGGGTGCACAAACACAGGAACTGAGGGAGTCCAAAACTAACAGAAAATGTCAAAACACGGATTATAACAGATCTAAGGCGCACTGCTGATGAGCAGGTCTATTCAGGTCTTTTCATACAAAAGGCGCATTAAAGGAGTCATATTATTATGATTATTTTCTAAATTAGAAACACTTCCTTGTGGTCTACATAACATGTGATAGTGGTTCTTTGCTCACAATGTTGCATAGATGATGTTTTACACATCATCTTCAACTCACTTTCTGACTGTCTCTTCAGGATGCACAGTTTTGTGGGCCCTCTTATTTACGTGCCTCCACTTGGACAGCGTCTTCCCCCCGTCATCTTAGTTTATTATTTCTTCGGTTAGTGGTCAGCAAAATAAACAAACAGTTTTACATAAACAAACAGTTGTATGTTCATAAATTGATAATGTTGCAGAGCGGAAGGGTTTAGGCTGAAGTTAAACACTTATTGCGCCTAACCCTGTGAACAATGTCAAATACAATATGAGCTTCCTAAAAGTATGACATTTCCTTTGCACAACATATTATAAATACACCTTGTACACAACTTCAACACTGTTCAATTATATACACCTTAAAGACATGTGACATCTTTGTTGTAGCGGTGTAGCGTGCAAGGACGGAAGTGGAAGAAGTGTCAAAAGATGGCGCTAACTATTCTAATGACATTCACACTTTACTTCAATCAATAACGGAGCAGCATGTCCTCATCCGGAAACAACAACACCCGAAATGTGTATTGTGAAAAAGCGTCCGACCGGAACTCTTGAATAAGTAAAATTCCTTGGGTGAATAATGTAAACTCACTACACCGGTATGTTTTAGTGCTTTCATGGCGAGTTTACTGACAGATGTAAGTTAGAACTTTACACTACTTTATATTAGAAATGGCAACAGTGGAGGATGAATGTCACATAACAAGAAGATAGAGAAAAAAGGTGTCGACACGGACTACAAAGGTGAACGTGCACAAATTTTCCGGACTTATGCAGATCCCAAATACAAATCAGCAGGTACCAGAAGGTAAGGAAAGTTTGTTCTGCATAATACTGTGAAACAAAATGCCAGATAATTTCTCACCTTATACACACACCATAATAACACTTAAAATGTTTAATGCGCCGACAATCCATGAAGTGGTGTGGCTTCATAGCTTACCAAAGTCGTACTAAAAACATTTACAGAATTTTGAGCGCTGTGTGTAATGTTCTATATTCTCAATGGAATATTCAAAGTTTTGGTGTTGTTTCCTGGCGTCATCTTGCAGTCCACACATATCTCTTATGTGTGACTGCCATCTACTGGTCACACTTACCATTACACCATGTACCAAGTAAAATGCTTCGAGGTCGGTAAGCACAACCAGAATCATGCTGTACATTCGGTGTGTTGGGTTATAAGGCGCACTGTCGAGGTTTGAGAAAACTCAAGGATTTTAAGTGCGCCTTTCAGTCTGACAAATACGGTAATATCCATCCATCCATTTTCTACCGCTTATTCCCTTTTGGGGTCGCGGAGGGGCGCTGGCGCCTATCTCAGCTACAATCGGGCGGAAGGCGGGGTACACCCTGGACAAGTCGCCACCTCATCGCAGTACGGTAATAATGTACAGTTACTAATGAATTATAAGCGATAATATATTGCTGTTGGAAAGTTATATTTTTTTCCATCAGAGCCGAGGTTCATTCAATCACATTCAGAGATTTTTGAGAAAATGAAAGGATTTTAAGTGCGCCTTATAATCCGGAAAATACGGTGTTTAAATGACGAGATAATCCTAGTTATTGTTTTTGTACGTATCGTATTTGCTCATGTTGCTCTATTGTTGTTCTTGTTGTTGTTATTGTTGTGTTTGCTGTTCTTGTTCTTGTCTCTCTGTCTTATCCCCCTCTTATCCCCACAATTTCCCACTCCGTCCTCCTTTTTTTTCTCTTTCCATCCCCTCCTGCACCGGCCCGGCTGCACCAAGTGATAATATAAATACATTCAATAAAGTTAAAATACAGATAAGGCAACAAGAGAAGTATCCCATAATTCTGTTTCGTAAAGTCCATCTGAACAGTCGATGTGGGCATCTACCCTCTACATCAAAAATATGTTCTGCTTGAGAAGCTGGACAGGACAAAAAAAAAATAATAATTAAAAAATAAAATATTGGTTGTGTTGAATTATTGCGTACTATTGACTTAGTTTTGTTCAAACACATGCATGTAATAAAAGAGAATAAGGAAGTCGTTGACATATTGTGTTGAGATTGTTGAACTAAGAAC